>NC_088865.1:23099895-23173882 GCF_032884065.1 Artemia franciscana | reverse complement strand
ATAAGGTTAAGATGCAGTATCCGAATGAAATTAATATTGAAAACTTTAAAAAAATATAAAAATCGGTTAACTTTTGTTCTCAGAGAGGCAGAAGCAAAATATTATCAAAAGAAATTTCGTGAATGCGATTCACCGCGGAAAACATGGAAAATAATAAATGAAAGAATAAATAATATCAAAACAAGAAATATTCCATCCCATATTACAACTAATGAAGGAGTTAAAATAACGGATGAGAGAGTAATGGCAGAAGCATTTGCTAACCATTTAGGAAAATTGGACGTGATCTGGTGGATCAAATTTCTGATGGGACACATAATCATAGAAGAATTATTCCAAATAAATTAGATAAAACTATTTTTATGTACCCTATCCAGTTCTTGGAATTTCAAAAAGCTGTTACTAGTTTGAAAAATGGATTTTCGATAGGATGTGACGGTATGTCGACTTCTCTGTTTAAAGAATTAGCTGAAGTACTTAGTCAGCCGCTTTTATTTATTTTTAATTCTTGCATTAAAAATGGTCTTTTTCCAGTTTGTCTTAAAGTTGGTAAGGTTTTCCCTTTTTTTTAAAAAAGGCGATAAAGATAATCCAAATAATTACAGGCCTATTGCTATTTTATCACCTGTTTCTAAAGTTTTTGAAAAAATAATAAAGAGTAGATTTACTTCATTTCTGGTAAAGAGTAATTTTTTTTTCTCCCAATCAGTTTGGTTTCTTGCGTGGTAGGTCAACAGAGCAAGCAGTAGCTGCTTTACATAATTTCTTATCAGATGCTATGGATGATAGTTACTTGGCGGCAACTATATTTTTTGACATTAAAAAAGCTTTTGATACAATAGAACATACAATTCTTTTTGATAAATTGGAAAATGTAGGAATTCGTGGAATAGCTTTTGAGTTAGTGAGATCTTATTTATTAGAAAGAAGTTTTACAGTCCAAGTTGGTGAGGAATCATCTCATATTTTTCCTTTAGAAAATATAGGGGCTCCAAAAGGGTCTGTATTGGGGCCGTTACTCTTTTTGATATACATAAATGATATAACATATAAACCAAAAATGATATAAACCAAATAACATATATGATACACATAAATGACCTTCCAAAATGCATGCCTTCGGACGATGAATTACCAAGATTGTTTGCAGACGACACAGCAATTAGTTTGAAGGCTGACAACGAGGAGGACCTACGAATGGCCCTCGAAACTGTTGCTTTTAATGTAAATTCTTGGTTTCATGCTAATTGACTAATACCTAACCTAGAGAAGTCAGACTTCCTCCATAAAAAGAGTGGATGTATTTATATATTTAGGTATTTACATTGACTCAACTCTATCCTTCAAGGCGCATATTAATAAACTCGCGGCAACAGTGTCCAGGAATCTTGGCTGTTTGCATAGAGTAAAGTTCCTGTTTCCTTACCAAATAATGAGAAAATTATATTTTTCATTTGTGGAACGCTATTTTCAATATTGCCCGACCGTTTGAATGCTGACATTTTATTCATATTTACGAAGACTCCAAATCGTCCAAAACAAGGCAATAAGAATCCTGGACCTTTTTTTTAACACACTCTATGAAGACAAAAGAGTTATCTGAAACTAAAACATAAATTTCTAAAACAACAAATTTTTCACCTTAATATAGGCATATGGTTTTTATAAATCCAACGTAGGGATAATTTTTTCAATAAAATGAAACTTTTGGTTGAAAATAAACATAGCCATTTATCAAGAACAAGGAATAAGTTTCTTTTTCCTTTATTAAAAATGAGAGATCAAGACTAAGTTTAAGATATCAAATTCCTGAGATTGCCAATAAATATAAACTACTTGATTTAATAAATGACTCACCATCACTCTATACATACAAAAAGAAATTAAAAGAGATGGTTCTTTCTGCCTATAGTAGTGGGGACTGAATGTAAAGTGATTAATTTGTAAATTAGTTTATAAGTCCCATCCGTGTCTACGAGTCGAATTTTTTTTTTCTCTCTCTCTCTCTCACTCTTTCTCTCTTTTTTATGTGCTCCGTGTGAGATGTTGAGGTGTAATTCCTTCTTCTTTTTTCTCTCTCTATTGTTAAAGGAGACAAAACGAGTTGCCTCCCTGTCTCCTTTGTATAAGATTTATGTATATCGTTTCTCTTGTGTTTTTTTTCCAGGGGTGATTATATCGACCCAGTGGTCCTACAATGGCATAAGAGGGCTCATTCTAAAGGAAATTAAAAGTTCTAGTGCCATTTTTAAGTGACCAAAAAATTGGAGAGCACTTAGGTCCCCTCCCATGCTTATGTGGGAGGATCTTTCCATGGAGGAGTTTATTGTGAGGGAGGAAAATTTCCAGGAAGGGGACGCAGGATTTTCTGGCATTATTTAAACAAACAAAAAATGAGAAAATAAAAAAGGGTGTTTTCAACTTTAAGTATGAAGCAGCATTGAAACTTAAAACGAAAAGAAATTATTGCATATACAAGGGGGTTCGTCTCCTCCTCAATACCTTGCTCTTTACGCGAGTGTAATTTTAGTAAATTCAACTATTTATTCTACAGCCTTTGTGATTCAGGGTTCATTCTTAAGGAATTGGGACAAAATTCAAGCTCTAGTGGAAAGAGCAAGGTATTGACGAGGGGACAAACCCCGTCATTTAGTAATAAAAATATACAAATATAAAAGTTCGCTACGTAAGTTAATTCGTGAGTTATGTTTATTTATTACTAGTAATAACGTTTGTAATAAAATAAAAAGTTCTAATTGCATTTTTAATTAACCAAAAATTTAGGGGCAACTAGGGCTCGTCCTCCACCCCTTTTTTCATTAAAATCGTCCGATTAAAGCTATGAGAAAGCCATTTAGCCAAAAAAATCAATATGCAAATTTCATTTCAATTATTCATGTACAGTGAGCCAAAATCAAAACATGCAGTAATTCAAAAACGTTTTGAAATTAAATAAAAAAACAAGATTTTTCAACTGAAAGTAAGGAGCAACATTAAAGCTTCAAACAAACAGAAATTGTTCCGTATATGAAAGGGGTTATCCCCTCATCGACGTCTTGCTCTTTACGCTAAAGTTTTCGCTGTTTTGAAAAGGAGAGTTGTGAGAAAGAGTCAAACTTTAGTGTAAAGAGCAAAGTGTCGAGGAGGGGCCAACCCCTTTCATATACAGAGTAATTCCTGCTTGTTCTATGTTTTAACCTTGCTCCTTACTTTCAGTTGAAAAACTTGCTTTTATTTAATTTTTGAACGTTTTTGAATTAATACATGTTTTGATTTTGGCATCGCTATATACGGAAAATTATTGTTGCATACATTTTGCTAGAAGTATGTGCAACAACAAATTACAGATAAGCCAACGAATTGCAAAAAATGTACAAATGCCATTGATTTTGTTGCTTTCACGCAACAAAATCCACCTGCACCTGTAATATTCAAAAGAGAACACGAACCTATCACAATTTTAAATTGCACTTTGTCATTATAATAAAGATAGGTTGATTAATCTTTTTTCTATTTTGAGTACTGATTCTTAGAATATTGTGATATTACTGGGTACTGACACAGACGAGTAGAACAACAAGAAAAATTGAAGAAAGAGAAAAACAGAAAATAATAAGAGATATGGGGGGGGGTATAGGTTTGGTATTGAATCACGAGATAAGCAGCGTTGTATTCTGTCTACACTTACGTGGATCATTCGATGAAATTCATACTAAGGAACATCGCAAAGGCTATAGAAAAACATGAAATCAGATGGCAAGTTAAATCCCTCCTAAATTTGGATTGTGCAGATGCTTTGAGCGTCCTATATAAAAATATTAGCAAAATGAATGAATTTCTGGATTTCAGGGGTTCAAGAATAGGTTTGAAAATTAATGTTAAGAAGACAACGTAGATTTGACTAGGAATAGATGAAAGTGAGTGAAAGTAGGGTAACGAGAAGGTCAATCTAGTTGATAATTTAACTTATCTCAGTAGTAGTATCAGGAAAGATGATAAGGGCAATGATGATGTAAAAACTACAATACACAGGGCTCAGTATGGTTTTCGTATCGGAAAAGATTTTGGAAGAATAGAGAGATAAGTCTGCAAACAAAATTAGAATGTTGGAAGCTATGACGTTGGTCAAATATGGTTCTGAAACGTTGGTCCTTCAATGGACGGAGGAGAATTTATTGAATGTTTTTCAGAGAAATTGTGCAAAGATAATTTTGGGTACCTGAATGACTAACCAACATCACACAAGAGTTGCACGAAAACTGTAATTCTGTCCAACTTCTTATGGCTATACTGTGCTTTGTGTACGAGAATATGACACATTTCTTCATGAAGGATGACAGATTGCCAGAGGTCATCCATCTAGTATACCACGAACATACTTTTTATTATTCCAAAATATATTTACTTTTCAAAAAATTATGCGGTCATTATCTAGGATAATATCATAAAAGCATCTCAGAACAACGAACTAACACAGGGGCCATACCAGGTATAGCTAATGTCCCTAAGGTCGTAGTTTTTATTGATGAAAAGGTCTGTGTTTTTACTTACTTATTACTATTAAACAATATTTTATCCAATAAGGACCAAAAAATATATGGATTATAAATTTTTACTTGCAAGTACTGTCTCCTGGGGAGAGAGAGTGTTATGTCTCCAAGCAGTGCATGATACAAACACTGATTTTACTTAATTAAAAATGACAGTTGCATGATTTGCTTGGATGTTAAAACATTACTAACTCAAAGTTTATAATGAATTTTTAAGCGTCTTAAGATATTTGGTGTTACGGTGTAATTTTAATTCATTTGCTTTTATTCAATCATGGCTATTATTGGCCTCTCCCCTTAGACTACTCTGGGCCTCTATAGGGAGGCGTACCACACTAGTTGAAAAACGTTATTCCTGTTATTTTTAATGTAGATTTCTAAGTATCAAGCATATACTTTATGCTTGCCTCACGCATGATTCATTTATGCTCATTTCAGGCTTTAGTATCACTCTTTAAATTACTTCAGATAATGGTGTTTTCCTTTAGTAATCATTTTTTGAATTCAAATAGTGCTATTGCGGCAATTAAAATGATTTGAAAAGTTTTGTTTTTACCTTTTCTGTTAAGATTAAACGGTTTGGTTCGGATTTAAATTTTAGACAAACTTTAAGTTTCAGTGAAAATTTTCGACCATCCGCATTTTTTTTGTACAAATGCTTCAATATTTTAATTACAGTGGATAAGGATGGGGACTTTTAATTATAGAGGCTACGAGTATGGAAATATTTTTAGTCTTCTACGGAGCTGAAGCCATACTGATCCCTGAACTGTAGCTACCCGGAAATGTTGATGTGTCTCTAATAATAAAAGAATCTTTTAAAGTTCAGCTTTATTTTAATTCTTTGAGTGCTTGAATGATTGCAAGTTTAGTTTATTTGTAGAAAGAAGTCTTTTTTTTAATATTATTTCGGCTTGAAAACAATTTGGATGTCCTGATCAAATACATCCAAATTTCTTTCCAAAAGTTTGCATATTTAATAATTTATTTTTATATAGTGTGTCCATTCACCCCTAGGACTTGTAGATATAACTTTAAAGCCAATAATTGCTTTTTCTGAGGGCCCATGCCCCAAACACATTCTTTTTTGTACATTTTTAATATGCATTTTCAAAAATGGCTGATTTCCCCCAAAAGACAGTCGTTGGACTGACCGTATATCAAATAGTAAGCTCCACCAAAAATATAGTCCTGTCTTACTTTCTAGGACCATAATGGCAGAAAGGTTAAAACGGCTAAAGAATATCTTACAGATAAGGAATTAAAAATTGGCAAATCCTAAAGTTTTGCCCTTTTGTCTTTGGCCAATCGAAAAGTAGGTGGGGCTCCAAGGCCGTTGGAAAAAATCATATGAAAAAAAATTAAGGTAAGTTAGAATTTTGTAAGAGGGGACAAATAGTAATTATTTGAATAGTTTGAGATGGAGGAGTAGTGCGTTCAGCTGTGCCAACTCTGGTGGTTTTGATGGTGCGGTGAGTTTTTAGTAGAAGTTGTAGCAATAGTTTTTATTACACTGAAGAAAATATTAATAGAAAATTTTGATTCAACGTCAAAGGGAGTATGGCTATCTAGAGCCAGTGTTATTACGTATATAGATATATTTCAACCTCTTTGTAAAATTCTCGCTAAAACTTGCTAAAAAATAACTGGTTTGATCTGTTCGTATAGTCATTAGTATGTTTGATTTTTGTTTGTTTGAGCTATTCGAAATATTAAATTTTTATTTTTTTCTAGTTTCCCTTTGTGATCCCTTTGTGAGTTTTTTTTAATTTAATCGTTATTTGGTTTCATTTTATTAAGTGATCCGTCGTGGTTGGTGTTTTTAATCAGTAAATATATAAATTAGTGTAAGTTTGTCATGTAAGTGAGAGGGTTGTACCACCCTTTGGGTTTAACAAGTCAGTAAGAATAAATGTAAACCTGCTGCCAAAAGTGTCTTGATTATCACGATTTTGAACATCTTACTTATTTAGTGTGATCCTTGCAGTTTCACTGTTACCTTTTTTTTTGAGATGTTGAACTATGTCAATAACATTGGCAAGCATATTAGTAAAATGAGTCCTCCTCCCGCTTCTGGATAATACAAATACAGAAGAGAGAATAATGAGGACATTTTTTCCCAAGACAGTGAACGAACAACACCTATTTGAATATTTTGGCCCTACGGAGTACGGAGTAATTGAATACGGAGTACCCCAAGGTTCTATTCTTGGGCCAACCCTCTTCCTCATATATGTGAACGATCTCTACCGACTTTTTAACACCCCAATTAACAATGTTTGCTGTGGATTGTGTCACAAATCTTACTCTCAGAGTACGTTGGTGTTCACACCTAATAGTCAAGAAGAATTAATAGCATTTGCAGATGACACTACTTTAGGTGCTGCAGCTCCGGATGAATCATCCCTTATTCTAAAGCTTCAAGCAATGACTGAGAAAATACTCTTTTGGTTTGACATAAATCAACTAACTTTAAATGTAAAAAAGTCCTACCTTCTTATTTTTTCTCGTAAAGGTGTGAGCTGCCCCACAATTACTGAGCTTCATACACCAAGAGGCTCCATAAGTCGTCCCCCGGATCGATATGTGCGATTCCTGGGAGTTCTTTTGGATGAAAATTTATCATTTAAGTGGCATGTTCAAATAATAAGAGTGAAAATTTCCCGTGGACTTGGGATCATCCGAAAATTAAAGCGTTTATTCCCTTTCCCTATCCTCCGTCTTTTATACTTTTCTCTGATTTACCCTTATATATGTTACTGTTCGTCTGTGTGGATGTCCACATTTCCCTCGGTACTTGCTCCTATTCACAATCTTTATGAGAAAGCGGCAAGAATTCTCCAGTCGGCTACACACACTCCTCTTAACCTCCTCAAAATTAAAGATATTTATGTTTTATCTCTATCTTCGTTGGCATATCAATATTTCCAGGGAGATCTCCCATGTTGTTTTTCGGGACTGCTTAAACTAGTAGGGGAAGTAAATTTATATATCGTTCGTAACCGGGAGGATGTGATGATTCCAGCTAGTCCCTCGGTTCGTTCATACTTCGGCCTGGCTGTGACTGTGGGACGCGCTTGGAACTTGGTTCCCGCTGAGATCCGGCAGTCACGAACACTTGGCTCCTTTAAGAGACAGATGAAAAGTTTCTTATTAAAGGCTTCCTATTAAATGTCTCTTATGGTTTATTTATTATTTTTTTTTCCTTTTTTTGGGGTGTTGTTTTGTTGGTGTTGTATCCTCGATGACGCGAGAATTTTAATTTGTATTTTATTATCGGGTGATGTGAGGGTCGCTGTTTTGCGGGGACTGCCGTTGAGTTGATTTCGTTTCCTTACATATTTATATTTAGATGTTGTTTAGTATATTTATGACAAGTTTTTATGATTCTTTATTTATTGTATACCGTTTCCCAAATAACGGGCCATTGAGCCCTTTGGGATATTGTTTTTTTTATTGTTATTTTATGAAAATAAATAGAACTTGAACTTGAAAAAAAATTGAACTTGAAAATATCTAAGGGCCGTCTTCAGCAAAGAAAATAATAAATAATAACACACTTACAATAAAAGTTCTCGGTTATTATTTTCTTTGCTGAAAACGGAACTTAGATATAGGGCCGAAACATTCAAATAGGTGTTGTTCGTTCACTGTCTTGGGGAAAAAAGTCCTCATTATTTTCTCTTCTGTATTTGTATTATAGAAAGGCAGTGTGGTCTTCGTCATTACTTCTGGATAATCTTTTCTTGACTTACTTTAACCTTTATGTTCTTGAATGAAATATCAAAATATGTTCCATTAAAGGCAACGTCGGTAAATAAAGCTCTTGAAATCCTGTGAATAACTCCTAACGTTCCTGAAATCCTGTTACAATCGTACCTATAATAAACTATCCTAAGAAAAACATTTTCTAACAAAAACATTGGTAAACTATGGTAATAATATACAATGTAACGTGGTTTTACGAATTTCAAATCCAGAGTAGCCTATTTCTTTTAATGATTTGACAAAGTTTCTCAGTCTTCTCCTTAGTTCCATGATCCATACCTTACTTTTCAAGAGAAAGTAATTCTAAGAATAGAAATTGGGCTGCACTTGAACATAGTCTTTAAACCAGATCATGTTTAGCCTTTTCCAACATAATTTTTGGAAGACTCAAATCTAGCTTTAAACTAATGTATAGGCAACATTTTATTGTAGTCACTCGACAGAAACTTCACCTCAGTAAGTTTTGAAGTGCCATGAAATATAATGTAAAGGTAATGGGGCGCTGAATTAGATGATCGTATTTTATACAACACCCCCCTTGTATGAATCTTATATTCAGAGACATCGATGCAAAAGCAGGACCATGATGAATCATCTTGGCCTCATATCTTAGGAAATCATTGGGAAGTCATGGCATTGGAGAACGAAATAAAAGTGATTATTGCCTCATCAATTTTGCCCTTAAAAATGATATCCTCATCGAGGGTAGCCTCTTTACCCCGAAAAATATTCACAAATGCTTCTGAACGGCTTCAGATGGCTCTACTCATAGCCAAAACTACCGATGTTTCGTGACATACAGACGGAGATCTAGGCTTAAGGATATCAGAGTCTTTCGTGGAGCAGATACTAACTCACGTAATAATTTGATAGTAGCAGTAGTGAAGATCAATTTCCTGGCACCCCATAGACTGCCAACCTTTAAGCCACAATTTGATTCATCAAACTGACTTATCAAAATGCGATGCTTAATATCGTTACCACATATGTTAATCGATTTGGAAATCTTGGGCTCATGGAAGAAACTGATCTGGATGAGGACACTGTTCAACCAAAGAAAAGAAATTAAAGAAGGCACAACGAACATCCCACTCTATACCCCAAGCTGCTTCTCGATTACGGGACAGTTGCCACAACACTTTTCAGGCTTCTAGTGGTATTTTACCTGCTTCTGTATTGAAATGATTGTCTTGTATCTACTACATTGTCTATCAAGATATATATTCTTATGTCTATCCAAGAAATCATTGTATGCATGTAAATTTTGCTGAGATTTATAACCTAAACCACAGCGAGATGCAAGGAAGAGACATGGCTATGTGAACATAATTGTGTGATATAGACGAGGTTGAAAAGCCTTAAATGGTGAGATTTTGCGCCTCTTCTGATGTTCCTCACGTTTTCAGTATCTAAAAAGCACAAATGACATTAGCCTTTAGCAGTGTTGGGAAATACTTAAGTAATTACTTAAGTAAAAAATCTGAGTACTTGTACTCTACTTGAGTAAAAAAATTTGAAGTACTTAGTACTTATACTTAAGTAAAAAATTAAAGTACCGAGGGGTAATTAAGTTCACAAGTGATTTCTTCATGGCACAGAAAAATTATACTGGCATGACGCAGGGCCGATGCGACGAATTGAACTGCCTATATATTAGTGGATAAATGGATGAGAACAGCGGCTCCCAGCTAGGTACAAAATTTCAAAAGATGACGCTATCATGGTGGAACTACCATATATGTTGAACGGAAAGATTTTTGTGGTAAATGGGAAAATTCAGAACATTTTAAAGTCAGGGAGGAAGAAAATGAAGATAAAGCAGGCCAGAATGGCTCATTCTCTTTTATAAACGTTGGAGAGATGCTCGGTTCTCATGACAACCCTGAATATTTCCAACTTCCTCCAAGCTTCAGGTGTGTCAACCGCAAACTTGACCTGCTTACATCCACCAATGTTGATAAAGCCCTCTGTGATATTGCATTTAAGAGGCAGTGCCATGCCGCTTTTCCGAAGTGCATTGCTCTCTGGGATGCCGTGAATAAGAGTTCAAAAGCTGCTGATGCTGTGAAAGAGGCATATGACAAACAGCTTATAAGACCTGTGGTAACCAGGTGGAACTTAAAGTATGACAGTGTCAAATGTTTGATGGATTGTCAAAAAATTGAAAAGCTTGCTGACGTATGTGATGCTTTGCAAAAACCATGGCTAACTTCTTGTGATGTTGAAAATCTTGAAGAATATACGAAAATTATGGAGCCAGTAGCAGTGGCATTGGACATTCATCAGGGGAGGAAAAATGCTACTTCGGTACTATATATCCTAAATTCAAATCGCTTGAAGGGAAGCTCAATGAGCTGAAACATTTGGCAGAAGTTAGCCAGCCTTTGGTACATGCTCTACTTGTGGTTCTCAAAAAAAGATTCCCCACTATCCTGGAGGAGAGAGTTCTTCATGCAAAAGACTATGTTATTACCACTGCAAGCTAACATTTCTTCAAATTGAAATGGTTTCCTGATAATCAGAAGGAGGTACCAGTTGAACTCGTGGTTGAACTCGGTGGAAAAAGCGAAAAAGGTCGAAGATTTCAGAAGTACTGACGAGGCTGATAAAGGTAGCTTTTTGTCTGGAGATAAATACTTTGATCTTAGTGATGAAAAAACAACTCGTGATAATTCTGGCACCGAGTGAGATGTGAAATGAACTATCTGTGCTCATAGTGTACCTAAGGGTAATGAAAGTTTTCAGGAAGTACAACTGCATCATTCCTTCGTCTGCACCTGCAGAACGACTTTTTGGTAGGTGGTGGAATTTTTACTCCAAAAAGAAACATGCTCAGAAATGGTAAGTTTGAAAAGCTTCTTCTGTTGAAAGTACAAGTAAGAATTTAAGTTAAGTTATGATAAAGCTGTAATGAATGTTCTTTGCAAATTCTTTTCTTTTTATATTTTAACTGAAGTAAAATTCGATTTTTCGTGAAACCAGTTAATTTTTTTTTTATGAAAACTATCAGTTTTTTTGAAAAGCGGTTGATTTCTCGTCAGAATCTTGCTTATCTCGTCTACTTGGAAAGGAAACGGATAGTAAAAAAGTGTTTTGCGTGTTATTTACTGGATGTAAAACATTAGTATTTGAGTATTTAAATACAGAAGTAAAATTTAAATACTTGAGTACTTAAGTGCTGAAGTACTTTTTCAAAAGTACTTATTGCTGAAATAGATTTTTAGAAAAATATTTAATTATTTGTACTTCAATAACATTTTCTCTGAGTACTTGATACTTGTACTTAAGTAAAAAAGAAGTACTTGGCACAACACTGGCCTTTAGAGGGTTTAATGGGTGGAAACCCTTTATTTTATTGTGAAATTCTGTTTGGTTTACGTTTGACTTGATTGTTTATTTGAATCTTTCTAAGTCTAGATTTTATCTACACATGCATAGTAATACAATATTGAAGTGACTATCCATTTTATATTTTGAATTTTATTTTCATTCCTCCATTCTTTAATAAAGTAGTTTTTTTTTAATTTAAACTGATTTGAGTCTATTTTGAGAATCTAAATAAAAAATTCAGAGTAACAATTTATATCTGCCTAAAAGAATCACACAATTATGAAACAATCTGTAAGCAATAATGTTTACTTCTCAGCTAAAATGTCATCGTTTAAATTGCAGCTCTTCATAAATTGTTCAGTCAATGAAAATACACTCATCAAGGGAATTTTGTCCCGCCACAATTTCATCATAAGTTTGGTTCATAAATTATCTTTGAACTTATTTTCCATACATACAATTCACATGATTATGCTTATTTAGGGCTAAGATATGAAATTGTTAGTCCAAAGCGAGGAATTGCATTATCTTTAAGTAAATTATCTCCTTTCTGTTAACGGTTTCTACAGCGCTTTTGTAAGTACCTGCAAGAATGAAAGCAAAATCATTTCTTATGGTCTCACGATAGAGAGAGGAAAAATAAATTAGAGAAAGAGAGAGAGAGAGAGAGAGAGAGAGAGAGAGAGAGAGAGAGAGAGAGAGAGAGAGAGAGAGAGAGAGAGAAAGAGAGAGAGAGAGAGGAAGGGACACAGAGATACAGAAAGAGAGAGAGAGGGAGAGAGGGGGGACACAGAGAGACAAAACAAGAGAGAAACAGAGATAAACAAGCGGACAGCAATAGCATCAACTACATTTTCCCAGATTTTTTTTACCCGTAACCTAAATTTACACAACAATAGTTATTTTCCTTTTTTTGGGAAGGGGGCATTTTTATTTCAAAGTTCCTTTTTGTGTTATTTTCATTGAAAAATAAGACCCAAGAGCTCATATGGCACATGCGACGAGGTCAGAAGAGCCAAGAACCAAGAGATTGTTCCCGCCAAGAGCCAAGAGTTTCTTCCCACTAAGTTTCATTACGGTCTCTCCACTCTAAGCGTTTTCCGAGATTTCCAGTGCTCCCCTCCAACTTCTACCAATGTCACCGGATCCGGTTGGAATTTAAAATAAGAGCTTTGAGACCCGAGGTCTTTCCAAATATCAAATTTCATTAAGATCCAATTATCCGTTCGTAAGTTAAAAATACCTAATTTTTTCTAATTTTTCCGAATTAACCCTTTCATGCCTGTGGTCACCATACGGATACCGCTCGCCTCCTATTTTTTTCTCTCGACTCGACAAAGTCACAACCGTGATTTCTTTTCCACTAGATAGCGCTTGCTTGACTCTGTCGCGTTTGAATTTATTGTCCCTCAAGGCTTTACCCGAGCGGTCGAGCGAGCGTCCAAGTTTAGACAAAACATAAAATGTCGAAAAAGAGGAAAGGTGCAGATTTCGACCTCGATGACCTGGACGTTTCTGGTAAGTTCAGAGCCTGATTATGATCTTATTTTGTAGCTAAGAATGCGTTCTTTCGAATGAGATATCACTAGTCTAATTCTGAGCTGTAGTTTAGCCGCAAACAAGGTTGCTAACGATCGGTTACCAAATGGTCACGTCAGGCATTCAGTGCCAAACCATACCTAGGCAGATTTGTACAGCAAACGAGGCAGCAAGTCCTTTTTATGATTTGGAATAGGCACATTTTCTTTCTGTTCCTCCTTTTTACTGAAACAAGGGTAAAAAAGCTATTTTGTGGGATGCCTCAGGCAAGTGTTGAGGCCAATGGTCTATTTTATTGCAATATACTCTTATTATTGTTATTATTAAGTGATGCACTTACCTTGAATTTCTTTTCAGCTGATCCAAGCACGAGCTCTGACTCCATGAGAGGTCATGGTCCCAAGCCCTTGGAAGAGAGACTGATCAAGGAAAGAAGTAGAAGAGTTACCAAGAAAATGACCGCAGAAGAAGCAGCAAGGCTTTTATTCATACCTGATTGTGATTCAGATCTCGATATCTCTTCCGACGACGACGACCCAAACTGGGCACCAGACAATCCAGATCAAGAATTTCAGCCTTTACGTTCTCTCAACTGTTATGGCAATGAAGACGGAAGAGATGAAGAGGATATCGACCACATAGACGACATCCCTTTAGCAATGCTTGGCAGGTTCGAGTTAGACAATGGCGATGACACGGATCAATTCGATTTGCCTCTCCCGGGCTTGAATGATACAACAGCGTCAAACAGTTCTTCAAGCACATCATCAGCACCAGTGTCAGCTTCTTCTGCAATACAGTCAGCAACAGTTACTGCACCTGCTGAACCCTTTGTCCTTACAAGAGCTAAAAAAAATGCTCCTTCCCAAGCAGTGGCCGGTCTAGTAACTCCAACTGATGCTCCTCAGGTCACGGCAAAACCAGTAGCAAAATAGAAGGTAGCGAAGGAGGCAAAGCAATACAAGTGGATAAAAACGGAGCCGGAACCTCGAAATATTACATGGAAGGGTTCTATGCCACACTATGACGAGGTACAAACGCCCCTTGATCTCTTCCGAATGTTTATCACAGAAGACATTCTTTCAAACATTGTGGACCAAACGAATCTGAATGCCATGAGAAAGAAGAATCTTGCTCTGAAACTTTCCCTTGAAGAGCTGCGCAGATTTCTTGGAGTTCAAATGCTTATGAGTATTCTCAAACTTCCGGCTATTAGAATGTACTGGGAGAATGGAATACGATATTCCCCGGTGGTTGATACCATGAGCAGAGATAGGTTCATCAGCTTGAGGTCTTTTTTCCACATTTGCGATGACACCTTAATGATACCGAAAGGGGAGGTTGGTCATGATAAACTGTTCAAGATCAGAAGACTATACGACGTATTCAGGGAGAATCTGAAAAAAATAGACCCTGAAGAGATCCAAAGTATTGACGAACAGATGATCCCATTCAAAGGAAGAATTAAATTTCGACAGTACTTGAAGGACAAGCCCCACTCGTGGGGTGTAAAGGTTTTCACGAGAGCCGGCATCAGCGGAATAGTGTATGACATAGAGATATATACAGGAAAAGGAGCTGTTGAGATTTTTGAACTTGGCCAAGGTACTAACGTTGTCCTTCGGCTTGTAGAAAATCTGCCAAGGTTCATGAACTTCAAGTTGTTCTTTGATAACTTCTATACTGGAATCGATCTCATTCACAAGCTCCGGGTTGAATATGGCATCGAGTCATGTGGTACGATACGCAGCAACAGAATGAGGGGCGCTGTTCTAAATACCGACGCCAACATGAAGAAGAAAGGACGAGGGTCAGTGGACTTCCGTTTTGAAAGACATTCAGAAGTATCGGTAGTAAAATGGTATGACAACAAACCAGTCCATTTGGCTTCTTCATACTGTGCAGTCACCCCAATTGATAAGTGTCAGAGATGGGATGGCACAACACGGAAATACGTCGAAGTTGATCGCCCCCGAATCGTCCGTGACTACAACAAATCAATGGGGGGGGGGCGTAGATCTTGCTGACATGTTCCTGGAGCTTTACAGGACTGACATTCGCTCTAAGAAATGGTATATGAGGATTGTGTACTACTTCTTTGACATGGCTGTGAACAACGCCTGGCTGATACACCGCCGACAGTGTAAGCAGATCGACGTTCAGCAAATGTCTCTGCTGTACTTCAAAATGGACATTGCTCGTGGGTTGGTTCTTACTGGCGTATCTCAAAGTCCTCGAGTTGGAAGACCATCCTTATCAGTGACCAAGCGCAATACGACTACCTCGCGAGACGGGATGCCTTCGGAATCAGTGAGGTTTGACCAGACCTCGCATTTCCCGGATACGACTGAAAAGGGAAGGTGTCGCTATGAGAAGTGCGTTAGGGGTGGAACCAGTCGAATCATGTGTTCGAAGTGCAAAGTTCGACTGTGTTTGAACTTAGATCGCAACTGTTTCACAAATTTTCACCTAAAATAGTATCTGTATATACCTGACGTGACCATATGGTAACCATTCACATTTTGGATATGGAATGAAATAAAAATTTAAAAAAAAATAAACCTGTTCTAGTTGAACCTCCAGGATCACTCTCTGCTATTTTCAGAATTTTTACGCAACTCCTTCTTGATTCAGGTCTGAAAGGGTTAACCGTCCTTCCTCTCCCCCCAGATGGTCAAATCGGGAAAGCGACTATTTCTAATTTAATCTGGTTGGGTCTCTGATACGCCTGCCAACTTTCAGCGATCACTATATTGATCATGTATCTAGTTTCAGATCTTCTTCATATAAGAATTGGGGTGGTCCGGGATTCAAACCTGAGACCTCTCCCACCCTATCCGAGAATCATACCCCTAGACCACAAGCTGTACTTAAGAAGAACAATCATTTATTTGATCAGCAAATGCAATTCTTCTCAACTATCTTGTTCGCTCTTCCCCTCCCCCCCAGATGGTCGAATGGTCGAATCGAGGAACAGACTATTTTTAATTTAATCTAGTCTGATCCCTGATACGCCAACCAACTTTCATCGTCCTACCTTATCTGGAATTGCCCAAACTAGTAACTCCCCCCAACTCCCCTAAAAAGAGTAGATCCGGTCCGGGTATGTCAATAACGTATGCCGGATCAAATATGGGTATGCCGGATCCTGTTGAAATTTATAATCAGAGCTCTGAGACACAAGGTCCTTCTAAATTTCAAATTATTTGTCAACACCATATTTGAGTATAGCCTTCCTAAGACGCGGTTTCGAATTAACTGAGACAAAAATAGATGTATGTCTTCATGTAGTTTCTTCAGTAATATGATGACAACTATTGACCTTTATTACTGTTCACTGGTAGCCTTACTGTATTCCTTGTATGCTTGCTGTATGTAGAGTAGAAATTTTGGTTTCACCGTAATATATTTGTTTAAAGTAATTAGGGAGCTTGGATCACGAACAACCCTGTATATTATGTAGTAAGTACAATTGAAAGCAAGTATTCTCATACATTTGCTCTGATGAAACAGTTTTTGGATAACAACGGTTATGGAAATTTTCTGATGATGAGGCTGGACCGTGAATAATAGTAACATCTCCAGAGAACATTCTCCAATCGATTCAAAATGGATTTAGCTAATTCATCAATAATCAACCGCGAGTTTGGTTCAATAATATTAAAGACATCAAATTCCTGTATGAATTTTTGTTTGGTTTGATAGTCTTTGTTTTATCATAGGGCTCTCGCCACAGGCTATAGCAATAGTAGATATTTTTATATTTTCTATAGACTTTTTATTTCGATTTTGAATTATTTTAGTTAAAAGTGTCATTTTCCCTGACAGTGATGGCCCACCAGGAAATGATCTGAAAGAAGATTTCAATTGATACATATTACTCTTTACGCTATCAAAATACAACCAACCTAGTCTAACCGGAATCGGTCGAATAAATACGAACTCCCTATATTAAAACGACAAAAAATAAAAATACGTGTTTTTAATGCAAACAAAAGCACTACAATTTTTTTAAAACAACATATTTACATGAGCAATTGGGAAAAAACAACATTAAAAAGTATTTGGAAATTAAAATTATTCAGAAGAAAGGAGGCACTTAAATATTTAAAGCACTAATATCTTAAGAAAAGTTGAGCATTTAAAGAAGTTCTTAAAAAGGAGTCCCACGGAAGGTAGGAAGACCGGTCGGATGCAGCTAGAACGCGCAGTGGCAGCTGCTGTGCCAGAAAGTCGGGTCTGGGTGCAGGGCAAGAAAAAAACAGATTAATATCAAACACTTTTTAAATGCAACAACGATGTTGCACTTGAGCAAAAAATACAAAAAAAAACACTTCAAAAAGACCACTGAGATGGAGACTTACAAAAAAGTGTTGGAATGGAAAAAAAGCCCCTTCTCTTTATTGAATTTTCTCCAGACCAATATTGTGTCTGTGCTATACATCCCGGTCCGAAGTTAAATAATGACCGCGTGGTAGTATCTTCACACCATCCGCACACACATGCACCTTGTTTGATATGGCTGATATGGCATTTTTCTCAACTCTTACTATGTCGTTTTTGTATTTTAAAAAGCGGGTCTTCATGACCTTTACTCTTGGAATTAATTTATTTTCTACACAGTGGTCTGTAAATAGTCATGTCAAAATATTCCTTCCTATAGCTTGCAGGCACCTCCTTGCAGACTTTTTTGCAATCCTCACTGTGCGTTATGACAGTACACCTTTGTACCTGCAAGCACACTGTGGGAAATCAAGTCGCTCCTCGTTCCAGATTTATATATGATAATATTTTTGGGGCCTGGTGCTTCACTAGCTCCGGATAAATGGACTCTTTCCAGTTAGTATACTCCATTCAAGAACCAATGTGCTCATCATTAACTATATAGTCAAACAGATTTTCTGTTTTAACAGGACTGAATCAGTGTCTCCATAATACACTTGAACTTGAACGATACTTGAACTACATGAACGATATAAGTGCAAATCTTCAATGATTCGAACAGATCTTTTAGGTCATTTTCAACGTAACAACGATTCTTGCGGTGCTTACTCTCCCAAATTTTTACCGAGGTCCGAATTTAAAATGAGTTTAAAAATGATTTTCATGATTTTTCTTTGACTCGGATCGTTTACTGACAAAGGTGTCAGTAAACTTCATAAAGTTTGGGTTTACATAAAATTGAATGGCTGTATCAATCTTAGTGACCTTGAAATAATTAGCTAGCATCCACCAAGAAAGAACATCTTGGCAAAAAAATATTTTGTTTTAGATGAAGGTTGTGAATAAGCTTTTGTTTTGAAGGTGTTCAGTTTATAACCCCATTCTCTGCCAAAGAAATTTTATGTTGACTTAAAAAGGTATTTCACACTGGCTTGTTTATGCACGGGAAAACAAACTCCTTTTCAGATTCCCGAAGTTCTAAAGGTTGAAAAATTTTGAAATTTTGAAAAAAAAAATCTCATCGATTTTGAAAAAAAAATCCCTGCAGTCCATTGTCAATAACAGAGAAAATGTCGGGAAGAATTAGATCACTAGGATTTTTCAGCCATTTTGAAGTCCCACACTGCAAAGAGTAGTAAGACATTACCGACGGATAAAGGAAGTTCATATACAGAAAAAGCACATCCGAATTTTTACCGGTGCATTGTCCAGTCATTTCAGTTTGCAGAATCTCTGAGAAAAACAAATCCTCCTTTTATTGATGTCTCAACAAATAGATGCCGATCCACGTCATTAATCAAGGCTATTTTCTCTTTGCTAATCTTAAGGAATTAATCCATCACCAAATGAGCAGTTGAAAAATTATCGTTCAAATCCAACCCAAATTCCTGATAGATACGTCCGTATTTTTACTTACAATATCTAACAACGTCAATGCATCAGTTGCCAGGTACATTTTACAATAATATTCCCCATTTTTACACCCCTTGGCCAAAACTTTTTATAAAAATTTATAGCCGGCAGTGGTGCATTGACGGTCGTGAAGTGAACTATAAAATATTTTGATGGATGGCAATTTTTCCTCAAGTCGCCTCGAGGCGGAGTTGTAGTACTCATACGGGTATATTACCATACACATCAATAAATCATACATTTCATCATCTGGAAAGCACTGGTTAAGGAGGGGAAAACAATTAAAATCGTCGCTTTTCCGTACTTGAATTCATTGACTTAGTGAATTGGGGGGAAAATTTAAGAGTCTAAAAACTGTTTTTATTCAAGCACCTATAACCATTATTCAATTGTTTTTCATCTGAAATTCTAAGATTAATAGCTATTCAGTTGATTTGAATTTGATGTTATAAGAAAAAGAACAATCTATTGAGGTGCCATATACAGCAACCGGTTGAAAGTATTACTGCTAAATGTTTAAATTACAAGATTTTTGTGCCATTCCATGAAACTTGCCCCCCCCCTCGATGAAGTTGGACTACTTAAATATTATCATGGTCGGGGATTGGAGTTTCCCACTAAACTCAACAAATTTCCCCTTAAAGACCCAACATGTTTCCTTATTTTTAATAGCCAAGTCGTCCTTTGGTGATAGACTCATTGGGTAATTTACATTGCGCAGCCATTAAAATTGACTTATTTGTTGTTTTGATAAGTGCAAGCATGGCCACACCCACAAAATCTTCCCCATCCAATGTATCAGATGCCTCTATCAATTGCATGGGATTACAAGCCTCTTTTTGTGCATGGGCATGAGAGATTGCAATGGCTTCATGTTCTTTAACATGATTCGAGTTCAAAGACGTCCGTGAAATTATCTTCTATGTCCAAAGTCACCTTGTCGCTCTGCAAGAGTGAATTCTGGAACTTCTTAAGCCATAAGATGGAGTTGTCACGCATAACCATCTTTAAGGACTGTTACCCATGGCGCTGACAATGCCTCAAATGGCGCTTTAGCTTGGTATGGAATCTAGACAAACAAATTGCAAAATAAAGACGTGAATTTTTCTTCTTCCCTTGACTTAGAACCCGAATAATATTTGTAATTGAAAAAAATGTCCGATTCAATCAGGCTCATATAGTAGTCTCATAGAGAAGTCATAACTAAGTATTTCACCGATTCAATGGACGAAGCCCTCGCTAAATATATTACACTCTTTTTATCTTTCCGTTTCTCTCTTCAAATTCTGTATGTTCTTTAAAACTGAAATAAAATCTTTAAATCTTCGTTAACCCCATCAAAAACTTCTATCCCCTTAAGTGTTAAAGTATATTACCCCTTTAAATAGTTAAAATCTACTTTAAAAGACTATGCCCCCTTCCATCCCTGTTAACTGTCAAATCCTCAAAAAGTGTCTTACTGATATAGTTAAAAAGGGCTTTTTGTCTTGCAATAAGGACTGCATACTTGATACACTCTAGGCCCGTATCGAAACAAAACGTTGTGTACCTTCACACCCCCTCAAATCTGCACTACATTTTACAAAATTACCCTTCCACCTACCACCTCTTTAAACAAATTCCCTTTTAAACTCTGTTTCATTGAAGTCTAAATTCTCGACAAACAAAACTACTGACTAATTTCTCGTATTATTGTAGCTGTGTCCTTTATTGAAATTATCCCTAAGACCATATAAATCTGGATGAAGTTTTGGCAATTCTGTTTGTATATAATGCAGATACACCTCTCCAGATTTTTCATTTAAATAAAAACTTTTTTGTGTGATCAATGCTTTAACGCTGTAGTGTCCACCCACCTCTCAAATTTTTTTTTCAAGAAGCGATCGAATCTTGATGACATAGGAGTGTACTATGTCAATTGAATCAGAGTAAACAGAGTTTTAAAATCATAAGCATTGCGCAAGGCAGAGTTATCTAGATACAAATGCAGTAATACTTGGGGCCAGCTCGACTTTGTCCTGCTCCCCGTGCTCATGATCCCTGAGGGGGTTGATGCTCTCTATTCATCTAAGAGTCTCTTGACTTTGCTAGGTGGCACTTTTTTAAGCACATCGTTTAAAAAATCAGTGTCGAGGCTGATCTCTCTCAGAAAAAGCATCTAGATCGAAATTGAGGTGGAGGCTACACTAAAATGACTCAACCCTGCACAAAATAGATTTATCCCTTCCCGCACACTGTCCTCGGGGCCCATACTAGCACCAATACTGTCGCAAAATTCCTATGGCGGTGACAGGATAGGAGTCTCCGTGCCATTCTTTTACAGCCCTTGAGCTGGTTATAGTACAATTAGGTGAATCTAAAAATACTAGAAACTTATTTCTGTTTTGAACCGCTTATGATTTCGTCATGAACAAGAATGTATTAGGCTTAAATAGAATAAATTATTAGTCTGTGACAAAACCCCCTCTCAGAGGTACCGGACAAGATACATAAAAGTTCCCAAATAAAATTTTTAAACGCTTGTATAGACATACAAGGGGTGTTGACTTCTTGAAAGTAGAGATCCCATACTACTACTTAAAAGATCAACGACCAGAAATTATTCGTAAATGAGGGCAGTTACCCCATTCTTCCAACCCTGACCTTTACACTTCAGTTTTGATTTAAAATTTCTTTTAGTCATGTTAATGTCACTCTTTACTTTCATTTGAGAAAAAATTCGATTTTTATTTAATTTCTGTTCAGTTTTAACAGCCTACCCAGGGTGACTCATGTAATGAAAATTTACTTTATGAGAAAGAACAGGGGTGTAGTACCAGCGTTTTTATTAAGGGGTTAAAGTGGGGTCTACATCATTAGAGTAAAGGGGCTTTCATCGAATTGTCCCCGTTTTCAAGCTGAAAAAGATCTATAGTCCTATATTTGAGGGACAAACCCCCCTTTCCACTGCTATTGAACAAGCCTCCATGCTCCATTGAAATTATATTATGAGTCTGAAATAGTTTTAGTTACGAGAGAGGTGTTGATAGGCTCTTCACCGGGAATATCTTGCAGAAAATCCTCTAAAAATTGTTTAGCCCTTTCAATTTGCATTGATTGTACCCAAAGAAATCTAGCAACAATTGTTAAACCCAAGTTGGATCCTCAACGAGGAGCTTGAAAAAAGCATAACAATTTTCTTCCCTCGAAGCACTTATGATTCCGCCTTGAAAAAGAATATTAATGTGAATGGGGCGTTCTCATCCTTGAGTTGACCAAAATATATACTTTTTAAGAAATCTATATTATTTTCCCGTGGAATGGTAATATATCAGTTTTTTCCCTTGAAAAGGTTTGGTTTTAGCTTGAAGAGGAATATATTATTTTGACACCTATGAAAATCTATTTTATTTTTTGAATACGAGGACACCTTAAGCCCTCTCCCTCAAAACTGTCAAACAAGGCCCCCAATAGTCCCAGCTATTTTCCTTTTATTAAGCTGAAAAGGAATACATTATTTTCCTTATAGTTAAAAACCTGTTTTGTTTTTTGAATACCAGGACCCCCTTCTCCTCCCAAAACTCCTTCTAAGATCCCCTTCTCCTTCTAAATCTAACGACCAAGGTCTCCTACCTCCCAGGTATTCCCCTTTTGAAGAGGTATGGTCTTAGTTTGAAAAGGAATATATTATTTTCATTGCGGTAAAGAAACCCATTTCCTTGAGGGTAAGGGGACAACATAAGCTTTAAACTAGGGGCTGTGTTTAATGGTCTGCAATTTTAAGCGGGTCCTGGACCCTCGAACAAGAACCCATCGATATCCTATTATCTGGAAAAACCCAACCCGTGTCACGGCTTTGCATGGGGATAGAACACCCAGCATCTTCATCATGGGGCACATCATCGACACCCTCGCTTTCTTTGCGGGGGGAGCCCCTTGCTCCATATTTTCCTGAAACTCTATTAATTACTCTATAAAATTATATTTTAGTTTTCCACATAACTTATCCCCATTACTCATACACCTCTCAATGGGCCTGCTTACCTTCTCCCATTTCCCTATAATTATTAGAAACCTTCTCCAGCTGAAAATTTCATATAAATCGAAGCTTTATATGCTATATTTAAGCTTAGAAGCATTGGAAGCAACGAGATGGAGCATCTACTTGACTTGATACATTTTTTCTGAACAAAGTCTAAAAGCTGCGTTATTTATATTGCATTGAAATGACTCTTTCCTCTAATAAATTATTTAGTTTTTTATCCAAATGTTTCATCTTATTTCTTCGCTAAATTCGAATTTAATAACCTTTGCACAGTCAAAAACGTATGGTTCGTTTATGAGTGCATATCATCTCTTGCTTAGATTATGTAGGGGTTGAGGAGGCGTGCCCAATGATTGATTATAATACTCAAAATAACCCTTGTTTACCTATCCCACACATTTAACGCATATATAACACAATTTCACATAAAAATTCACGCTAACATTCAAACTCGAATTGAATAAACTTTCTCAACACAGTGACAGGTGTAAAAACCTTTATCAGTCAATGCAGAAGAAGAAACCTTTTTCTTTAATCGTTTAATGGTATGCCTGATGATTTCTTTTCAAGGAAATATTTAACCCAAATAGCTTGAAATATGATGATTAAGGTTTAATCCCAAAATATTTGACGGTTGTTAATTGTTTAGCAAGCTGTTAGACTAGCAAAATCATTTTAAAATAGGGAACATAAATTTTGATGGTAAAAGCATATATTTCGAGAGGAATAAGATTATATCACCTAGAGAGCCACGCAACACTGGGGGAGTGAAAGGGTTTTTACTTGTTAATTTCATATAGAGAATTATATCACCTCTAATTTGATTGTACTAGCCCCCTTTCCTTTTGAAGGGGAGGGGGGCTATCCTTAATATGGTTATTAGAACCTTACCTGCAAATATGCTCAGACCAATTCCCTTTTTAAAAACATTATTGCACTATCCGTCTCGAGAGCTAGACTGAGGAAAATTCATGTTTGGATGCCGGTTTTATAGCCCCAGGGGATAAAAACCGTCCATTACACACTATGAGAATAACAAACTCTTACAAAACCATGTTGAAAATCAATAGATGCCTAGACTACCTAACGGGACCCCTTTGTTGCTCTTAAAAGTCAATAAAAGACTACATAACTAGGCACCTTTTTCTGTTAGCTACGATAAGAATAAATTTGAGAAATCGAACAAAGGACTTTTGTAAGCCTCCACGCAAAATTACATCATCTACATAAGTAGAGATGGGACTATTATCAGTTTTTTACTAGTGGTGGTTCCCCACTTGCCTGATGGACCCTGGGGGTTTTTCCTACCTGGCACTTTAGGTTTTTAAACATTTGCATAAGTAATTCTTTTACCTAACAACTAAAGAAATCTCGAAGAAAACATTTGTATACTTAAACATTTACGTAATAACCAAAAAAAATACTCCCTATAGTATAACGTAACAAACAGGTGTACATAATGAAAATATTAGCGCCTTGAGGGATTAGCAATTTCAGGAATACCCTCTATGGCTGTTGCTGGATTCAAAGGGCCTTCACTACTTAAATTTTCCAGATATCAACTTTTGACAACCTCTATGTAAATATTGCCTTTTAGTTTAGTTAAACATTCCCTGAAAGTCTCAACTTAAAACCAGTAGCTAATCTTGATATATTGCAGATAAACCCATAGTGAAAGCCTGGATGCATAAAGTGCCTTTGATTCAATTTGGCCTTCCCCTTAACATGCCATTAAAGTTTGAGCTTAACTCTCTTAGTTGTTCCTATGATTCTGCAAGTAAGCCCTTTGACAGCCTGGATACAAATAGTATCTTTTGAGTTAGTTCAGTACCCCCCTACATCATGATCTTAGAGTTCCAAAATCTGACACTTAGTTGTTTCTGCAATAATAAAGACACACCGTTTTGGCATATATGGATGTATATAATGTCTTTTGATTTGTTTAAACAGCCCCCCCCCTCAACAATCACAGAAATTAGTAACTTAATTCCTTTAGTCATTCCTTAGATATTGTAGATATGCCCTTTTGACAATCTGGACGCACACGGTATCTTTTTTCTTAGTGCAGCATCATTCTTATATTTTTCCTGAAAATTAATTTCCCCTTAGAGTTTCAATTTAATGACCTTAGCCGTTCCTGAGAAAACCTGAGGGGGGTAAGATGTCTTTGATCTAGCTGTCTTTAAATCTGCTTCTACATACACTTAAAGTTTCAATTTTGTACCCCTAATCATCCATGAAAAATTGATGATACAACCTTTTGACAACCTGCTTGCACATAGTGGATATTCATTTAGTTTAAAACCTTCCCAAGCTTTCCTTGAAAGTTTCACCTGAATACCCTTGGTATTTTGGAGACCCAAGATCAAATAGTCCCCTTTTTCCCAATAATAAAGCCTTATGTAAAAAATGAACGACTTGTGTCACTTACAGCCCTTGCCCCAACGGGCTCTGGGGGTTATATCATCCACGGAGGCATGATTATTAGACCATTAACAGATATGTACAAAATAGACATATCAAAATTTGAAATGGATGTCTTTTGGGGGGGGGGGTGCGGCTGAAAAGGAGCTACGATAGCGGCTGACTTCCCAAATAACACTTCAGACTTGTAAACAGGATCCAATTAGCTCATATTTGAAAATCAAAGATATTTAGCAATTAGAAGGTGGCTTTTAATGCTCGCATTTACCAAACCGGCTTGGCACAAGGCCATTTAAAAGTTCGGTTTGGAATTATGTCGGCCAACTTTCATAAATACTAAGATTAACCGGCTAGGCTTTGGCGTTGCCAAACTAAAAGTAACGCTCTAACCCAGGAAGGTTGCCCATGTAATAAAAAAATAACACCCAATTTAAAAAATGTAGGAGAAGGACAAAATGTCTTTTTCAAAATCGGGGGGGGGGGTAAATTTTTTATTTTATGGGTTTTTTCTATTAAAAGACCAAAAAAGGCAGGTCGTTACGCACCATTTTAGTTACGCGCCATTGTAGTTGTGTCCCTGTGTCCCACCTGTGAATATAGATAGATATATATATATTTTTAACTACGTAAAACTTGCGAATGTACGACATTCTTGGCTGTCCCATTGTCTGTGCATATAAATAGATTGTCAGGTTTACCGACTCTTGAACATGCAACATATAATTGTCCATGGGAAAAACAATCTGTATTCAGATCTATACCTCATTATTCTAATGATTGCCCTTGAGCTTTGTTGATGGTGATTGCTAATCGAACATTCCCTGTGTCCCTGTCGTCATTTATATATCCCCCTGTGCCCCCCGGCGTCTCCGTTGTTGTTTTTTCACTGTGTCCCGGTCGTCATTTGTGTCCCGCTGTCCCAGTCTGTAATTTCTCTTTGAGTGTCGCGGTCGTCATTTATATTCCCTGTGTCCCGGTGTCCCTGTTGTCATTTTTGTCCCGGTCGTCATTTGTGTTCCGGTGTCCCGGTCTGTAATTTCTCTTTGAGTGTCCTGGTCGTCATTTATACTCCCTGTGTCCCGGTCGTCATTTGTGTCCCGGTGCTTTGTTGATGGTGATTGCTAATCGAACATTCCTTGTGTCCAGGTCGCTTTCTCTTTGAGTGTCCCGGTCGTCATTTATATTCCCTATGTCCCGGTGTCCCGGTCGTCATTTGTGTTCCGATGTCCCGGTGTGTAATTTCGTCAATCAACAAACATGACGTCAGTCGAAACAAAAACATGACGTCACTCGACACACAGACAACTTATTTTTATATACCCCCCATATTTTTATTTTTATATAAACCCCAACACCTAGTTGGTGGGGGCGCTTCGCGGTTCCCCTCAATCCCCCCCGCGCGCGTAAGTCGTTACGCGCCATATTAGTTACGCGCCATTGTAGTTGTGTCCCTATGTCCCACCTGTGAATATAAATATATATATATCTATATATATAAAAATAAGTTGTCTCTCTGTGTGTCTGTCTGTCAGGTGACGTCATGTTTCTGTGTCGACTGACGTCATGAAGTTGGTTGTCGTCATTTTTGCTATGACGGTGACGTCATTAAAGATATTTAACATTGAAGTTAGTTGTCGTCATTTTTGCTATGACGGTGACGTCATTAAAGATATTTAAGACATATTTGTTCACGTAGAAATCTATTAATGTTTAAGTTTAAAATGACTGATGAATTTACAATGGCAAAAGCCGATGAAGATGCTCAAAGAGTCTATGCCAAAAAACTTGCTGCTGATAGAGAAATTCAGAAAAGAAAGCGTGCCGAGGAATCAAAAGAACAGCAAGAAAACAGGCTTGAGGCTGATAGAGAAAGAAAGAACAGAAAGCGTGCCGAGGAATCAAAAGAACAGGAAGGAAACAGGCTTGAGGCTGATAGAGAAAGAAAGAACAGAAAGCGTGCCGAGGAACTACCAGAGCAACGCGAAAGCAGACTTGCTGCTAAAAGAGAAAGTGAAAAAAGAAGGCGTGCCGAGGAATCGCAAGAACAGCAAGAAATCAGGCTTGCTGCTGATAGAGAAAGTAAGAAAAGAAAGCGTGCCGAGGAATCACAAGAACAACAAGAAATCAGGCTTGCTGCTGATAGAGAAAGTAAGAAAAGAAAGCGTGCCGAGGAATCAGAGCAACCTGAAAGTTATTGCCTGGCATTCAGGTACAGCCCAGTCGATGATTATAACTGGAGTAGATGTGTTCAAATCGGGACAATGTCTAAAATTTGTCCCTATTGCAAGGCCTTGAAATTCAATGGTGAAACAATGGGAATGTGTTACGCCTCAGGAAAAGTTAAACTTCCTCTATTGGCTGC
Source organism: Artemia franciscana (assembly GCF_032884065.1). Taxonomy (NCBI): domain Eukaryota; kingdom Metazoa; phylum Arthropoda; class Branchiopoda; order Anostraca; family Artemiidae; genus Artemia; species Artemia franciscana. Next base: position 23,146,029 of record NC_088865.1, on the reverse strand, counting down.
ACCACCAGAGCCATTGAAGACTTTCCTTACTGGAACTACGTCAGAATCTAAGCGTTTTTTGTCAAAAATCAGAAAATACAACTCATGTTTCCAAATGACGTCGTTTGGAGCCCAAATCGAAAATCCAGATCAATTTATGTCTACTTTCAAAGTAAAAGGGCAAATTTATCATAGAGCAGGGTCCCTTCTACCATTCTCAGGCGAGAATCATAAATTCTTACAATTGTACTTCATCAGGGATAGAAATTCTGAATTGAATGCACGTTGCGAAATTTCTCCCAACGTTGAAAGGACAATCGTTTCCCAATTGCAACATCTTTTCCACGAAAATATTAATTTAGTGCGTCTGTTCAAAACAGCCATCGATTTGATGCCTACTGATACACATAAAATTGTTATTTCCGCTGACAAAACGCCTCCTGGCCAACATATGCGTAGATACAATGCTCCAACTATCGACGAAGTGGCAATCGTTATGGTCGGTGATCAGTTTTTACCTCGAGATATTATTCTTCATAAGCGAAACGCTCAGTTGTTAAGAATTGCTGAAACTCATCGATGCTACGATGCCCTAAAATATCCTATCATTTTTTGGGATGGAGCCGACGGCTATCACTTTAATATTAAATTGATGAATCCAGCCACTAACAAAGAAATGAATAAGAAATACAGTGCAATGCATTATTATTTCTATAGACTAATGATTCGGCAGGATGAAGAAAATTATATTTTAAAATGCCGTGAATTGTTTCACCAATTTGTCGTTGATATGTATTCTAAAATTGAATCAGAACATTTGCTATATATCCGCCTGAATCAGACCAAGCTCCGCTCTGAACAATACATTCATTTGCGAGATGCAGTTATAAATGACGGTAATACCACAAACGTTGGAAGATTAACAATTTTACCTTCGTCATATGCTGGCAGTCCCCGTCATATGCATGAATATGCTCAAGATGCTATTGCGTATGTTCGTCTCTATAGTCGTCCAGATTTATTTATTACATTTACATGTAATCAATATTGGGACGAGATACTGCAGCTTTTACTTCAAGGACAATCGGCGGTTCATAGGCATGACATTACGGCCCGTGTCTTCCGGAAAAAGTTGAAATCACTGATAAACTACGTAGTAAAACTTGAAGTGTTTGGGTCAGTGCGATACTGGATGTACTCAGTGGAATGGCAAAAACGAGATTTGTCACACGCACATATACTAATCTGGCTACATAAAAAAATTACTTCGAACGAAATTGATGATGTGATTTCCGCTGAAATACCTGATAAAAATGTCGATAAGGGGTTACATGATATTATTGTAAAAAATATGATACATGGACCTTGCGGTGCACTGAACGAAAATTCACCATGCATGGCCAAAGGAAGGTGCACAAAAAAATATCCTCGACTTTTAGTATCAAACACAATTACCGGCAATGATGGTTACCCACAATATAGAAGAAGATCTACTGAAGATGGCGGTAAAACAGCAATAATAAAGAAGCGTAACGGTACCACCATCGAAGTAGATAACCAGTGGGTTGTTCCATATTCCCCATTATTATCAAAAACATTTAATGAACACATAAACGTTGGATACTGTAACTCCGTAAAGGCAATCAAATACATATGTAAATACGTCAGCAAAGGCAGTGACATGGCAGTTTTTGGCTTGCAGCCCGAAATCAAAGATTTCGACGAAATCTTACAATATCAGGCTGGAAGATACATAAGCAGTAATGAAGCTGTTTGGCGAATTCTTTCATTTCCGATACATGAACGTAGTCCAGCTGTTGTTCACTTAGCGGTACATTTACAGAATGGTCAACGTGTTTATTTCACGGAAACCAACGTGCAACAAAGAGCCCTGAATCCACCGGATACAACATTAACAGCTTTTTTTTCGCTTTGCAAAAATGATTCTTTTGCAAAAAAAACTGCTGTATACTGAAGTGCCTTCGTATTACACGTGGAATACTAATAATAAAGTATTTGAACGTCGAAAACAGGGTAAGTCAGTCGACGGCCAACCTACCATCTTCAAAGATACCACGATAAGAAGACTCGACACCGTTCAACCCAATCAACATGAATGCTTCTTTCTACGCCTGCTTTTGGTGAATGTACCCGGTCCGACATCCTTTGAGTATTTGAGAACTGTATACGGTACTATACATGACACTTACCTTAGTGCATGCCAAGCTCTGAATTTATTGGAGAATGACCAACACTGGGATAACTGCATCAATGACCGTGCGAAACGTCAACCCCAAGTCAAATTCGTGCATTGTTTGGCATCATTTTAACAACTTGCTCTCCATCAGCTCCTACAGAGTTATGGGAAAAATATAAGTCAAAAATGTCCGAAGATATACTCCATCGAAAACAGTTAGAGACGTCAGATATGACTTTTGATTTTACATCAGAAATTTATAACTACACTTTAGTTATTATAGAACATTTGTGCGTACGTATGGCAAACAAACCTCTTCAGGATTTGGGAATGCCTTCACATAACCGTATCGCTGCTGTTTCGACATGTGTAAAATTGGATCGTGAACAAAGTTACAGTACGAGTGATCTATTGTCGTATGTATAAAACAACATTTCCAAGTTAACGTCGGAACAAAAATACATTTATGATACGATAATGCATTGTGTCGATAACAACGTTGGAGAAATTTTCTTTTTGGATGCGCCAGGAGGTACTGGTAAAACGTTTGTGATAAAACTGATTTTGGCATAAATTCAATCAAAAAATGATATAGCGTTGGCAATTGCGTCGTCCGGAATAGCCGCAACATTGCTGCCTGGTGGAAGAACTGCTCATTCCGCTTTGAAATTGCCTCTGAATTTGCATTCTACAGAAACTCCCACGTGCAATATTTCCAAATCATCTGGGATGGGTAAAGTATTGCAGCAATGCAAACTTATTATTTTGGATGAGTGCAAAATGGCACACAAAAAATCGCTCGAGGCTCTGGATCAATGCTTGAAAGATTTGAGAGGGAAGTCGAAACCCTTTGGCAGCACATTAATATTGCTTGCGGGAGATTTCAGGCAAACATTACCTATAATACCTAGATCAACTCCTGCAGACGAAATGAATGCTTGCCTGAAAAATTCTAATTTATGGGCACACGTAAAAATATTAAAATTAACAACAAATATGTGTGTCCAATTGCAAAACGATGACTCTGGTCAAACATTTTCAGATCAATTGCTGGCAATTGGAAACAGAAAGCTCCCAGTAGACTCAATTTCAGGACGTATACAACTACCTGCTGATTTCTGTAATTTAGTGACGTCCAAAAATGAATTGATTGAAAAAGTATTTCCGAATATTCTAAAAAATTATAAAAATAATAAATGGCTAAGTGAAAGAGCGATTCTCGCACCCAAAAATATAGACGTCCACGAAATCAACAATATTGTTTTGACCAAGATTCGAGACCAGGCAGTCCTTTACAAGTCAGTCGACACAGTTTTGGAACCAAATGAAGCGGTTAATTATCCATCTGAATTTTTAAATTCCATAGATCTTTCAGGGTTTCCACCACACGTGCTACAACTAAAAATAGGCGTACCAATAATATTTTTAAAAAATATCAACCCACCAAAGCTTTGCAATGGCACGCGACTTGCCGTAAAAAAAAACAATGGAAAACCTAATAGAGGCCACAATCTTGACAGGGCCTTTTGAGGGTGGGGCTGTTCTTATTCCTCGCATTCCCATGATTCCAACGGATCTGCCTTTTCAATTTAAAAGATTGCAATTCCCAATTCGATTAGCATTTGCAATCACCATTAACAAAGCTCAAGGTCAATCATTAGAAAAATGTGGTATAGATCTTAATACTGATTGTTTTTCCCATGGACAATTGTACGTTGCATGTTCGAGGGTCGGTAAAACTGACAATCTATTTATATGCAGCGACAATTGGACAGCGAAGAATGTTGTATATTCGCAAGTTTTACGCAGTTAATTTGTATTGTATCTATCTATCTATCTATCTATATAAAAAAGAGTTGTGTGTATGCATGTTTGTTTGTTTGTAAAAAGAGCGTTTGCATATGACGTCATTATTAGTACATACGGCTTTTTATATGCACAGACAATGGGAAAGCCAAGAATGTTGTATATTCGCAATTTTTACGTAGTTTAACTCCTGCAGACGAAATGAATGCTTGCCTGAAAAATTCTAATTTATGGGCACACGTAAAAATATTAAAATTAACAACAAATATGCGTGTCCGATTGCAAAACGATGACTCTGGTCAAACATTTTCAGATCAATTGCTGGCAATTGGAAACGGAAAGCTCCCAGTAGACTCAATTTCAGGACGTATACAACTACCTGCTGATTTCTGTAATTTAGTGACGTCCAAAAATGAATTGATTGAAAAAGTATTTCCGAATATTCTAAAAAATTATAAAAATAATAAATGGCTAAGTGAAAGAGCGATTCTCGCACCCAAAAATATAGACGTCCACGAAATCAACAATATTGTTTTGACAAGATTCGAGACCAGGCAGTCCTTTACAAGTCAGTCGACACAGTTTTGGAACCAAATGAAGCGGTTAATTATCCATCTGAATTTTTAAATTCCATAGATCCTTCAGGGTTTCCACCACACGTGCTACAACTAAAAATAGGCGTACCAATAATACTTTTAAGAAATATCAACCCACCAAAGCTTTGCAATGGCACGCGACTTGCCGTAAAAAAAAACAATGGAAAACCTAATAGAGGCCACAATCTTGACAGGGCCTTTTGAGGGTGAGGCTGTTCTTATTCCTCGCATTCCCATGATTCCAACGGATCTGCCTTTTCAATTTAAAAGATTGCAATTCCCAATTCGATTAGCATTTGCAATCACCATTAACAAAGCTCAAGGTCAATCATTAGAAAAATGTGGTATAGATCTTAATACTGATTGTTTTTCCCATGGACAATTGTACGTTGCATGTTCGAGGGTTGGTAAACCTGGCAATCTATTTATATGCAGCGACAATTGGACAGCGAAGAATGTTGTATATTCGCAAGTTTTACGCAGTTAATTTGTATTGTATCTATCTATCTATCTATCTATATAAAAACGAGTTGTGTGTATGCATGTTTGTTTGTTTGTAAAAAGAGCGTTTGCATATGACGTCATTATTAGTACATACGGCTTTGTATATGCACAGACAATGGGAAAGCCAAGAATGTTGTATATTCGCAATTTTTACGTAGTTTGAAACACATATATAAATCTATCTATATTCATAGGTGGGACACAGGGACACAACTACAATGGCGCGTAACTAATATGGCGCGTAACGACTTACGCGCGCGGGGGGGCTTGGGGGGGGGGGGTGCGAAGTGCCCCACCAACTAGGTGTTGGGGTGGCGCGAAGCGCCACCCCAACAGCTAGTATATATATATATATATATATATATATATATATATATATATATATATATATATATATATATATATATATATATATATATATATATATATATATATATATATATATATGTTTTTAACTACGTAAAACTTGCGAATTTACAACATTCTTTGCTGTTCCATTGTCTGTGCATATAAATAGATTGTCAGGATTACCGACTCTTGAACATGCAACATATAATGGTCCACGGGAAAACAATCCGTATTCAGATCTATACCTCATGATTCTAATGATTGCCCTTGAGCTTTGTTGATGGTGATTGCTAATCGACCATTCCCTGTGTCGCCGTCGTCATTTATATATCCCCCTGTGCCCCCTGGCGTCCCCGTTGTAGTTGTGTCCCTGTGTCCCGGTCGTCATTTATTTTCCCTGTGTCCCGGTCGTCATTTGTGTCCCGGTGTCCCAGTCTGTGATTTCTCTTTGAGTGTCCCGGGCGTCATTTATATTCCTTGTGTCCCGGTCGTCATTTGCGTCATTTTAGTTTTTTACCTTTTTTTTATTTTTTTTTAGTTATACCTCATGATTCTAGTGATTGCCCTTGAGCTTTGTTGATGGTGATTGCTAATCGAACATTCCCTGTGTCCTCGTCGTCATTTATATATCCCCCTGTGCCCCCCCGGTGTCCCCGTTGTAGTTGTGTCCCTGTGTCCCGGTCGTCATTTATATTCCCTGTGTCCCGGTCGTCATTTGTATCCCGGTGTCCCGGTCTGTATATACATTCGTTTTTGAAATGGTATATGATGAAATAAATTTTTGTATTTTTCCCCTTTTTTCTTTTTAGTTTTTTTTTATTTTTGTTTTTTTTAGTTTTGTTTTTCTCCTTTATTTTTCATTTTTTTCCTTTTTTTATTTTTTTTTCTTTTTTAGTTTTTTTAGTTTTTTTTAGCTTTTTTAGTTTTTTATTAGTTTTTAGGTTTTTTTTTTCTTTTTAGTTTTTTTGTAGTTTTTACCTTTTTTTTAGTTTTTTTAGTTTTTTTTTACATATGTCCTGGTCGTCATTTATACTCCCTATATATATATATATATATATATATATATATATATATATATATATATATATATATATATATATATATATACTAGCTGTTGGGGTGGCGCTTCGCGCCACCCCAACACCTAGTTGGTTGGGGCGCTTCGCGCCCCCCCCAAGCCCCCCCGCGCGCGTAAGTCGTTACGCGCCATATTAGTTACGCGCCATTGTAGTTGTGTCCCTATGTCCCACCTGTGAATATAGATATATATATATATATATATATATATATATATATATATATATATATATATATATATATATATATGTTTTTAACTACGTAAAACTTGCGAATATACAACATTCTTTGCTGTCCCATTGTCTGTGCATATAAATAGATTGTCAGGTTTACTGACTCTTGAACATGCAACATATAATGGTCCATGGGAAAACAATCCGTATTCAGATCTATACCTCATGATTCTAATGATTGCCCTTGAGCTTTGTTGATGGTGATTGCTAATCGACCATTCCCTGAGTCGCCATCGTCATTTATATGACGATTATATGACAAAGGGGACCCCGGCGTCCCCTTTGTAGTTGTGTCCCTGTGTCCCGGTCGTCATTTATATTCCCTGTGTCCCGGTCGTCATTTGTGTCCCGGTGTCCCAGTCTGTGATTTCTCTTTGAGTGTCCCGGGCGTCATTTATATTCCTTGTGTCCCGGTGTCCCGGTCGTCATTTATATCCCCCTGTGCCCCCCGGCGTCCCCGTTGTAGTTGTGTCCCTGTGTCCCGGTCGTCATTTATATTCCCTGTGTCCCGGTCGTCATTTGTATCCCGGTGTCCCGGTCTGTATATACATTCGTTTTTTAGTTTTGTTTTTCTCCTTTATTTTTTTCCTTTTTTATGTTTTTTTCTTTTTTAGTTTATTTAGATTTTTAGATTTTTTAGTTTTTTTATTAGTTTTTAGTTGTTTTTTTCTTTTTAGTTTTTTTGTAGTTTTTACCTTCTTTTTAGTTTTTTAGTTTTTTTTTTACTTATGTCCTGGTCGTCATTTATACTCCCTGTGTCCCGGTGCTTTGTTGATTGCTAATCGAACATTCCTTGTATCAGATTAACGACGCTTCTTGACTACTAAGGTCCCTGCGTCGGCCCTGCAGTGTATTGCTGCAGCATGATTCGATCTCTGGGTCCCGTATTACAAGCTAAGGTCAAACCCACTGCGCCACCACAGGACTATTCCTTTTGTCCCGGTCGCTTTCTCTTTGAGTGTCGTCATTTAGTTAGATTGTCAGGTTTACCGACTCTTGAACATGCAACATATAATTGTCCATGGGAAAAACAATCCATATTCAGATCTATACCTCATGATTCTAATGATTGCCCTTGAGCTTTGTTGATGGTGATTGCTAATTTAGTTTTTTTTAGTTTTTATCTTTTTTATTTTTTTTTATTTTTATTCTTAATTTTATTAGTTTTCTTTTTCTCTTCTATTTTTCAGTTTTTTTCCTTTTTTTAAGTTTTTTTTTTAGTTTTTTAGTTTTTTTAGTTTTTTAGTTTTTTTTTTTTTATTAGTTTTTAGTTTTTTTTTGTAGTTTTTGCCTTTTTTTAGTTTTTTCAGTTTTTTTTTTAGTTTTTAGTTTTTTACCTTTTTTAGCCTAACCAGGATTTGAACCTGGGACCTTCATTCTCCGTTCTGACACCCTCTCTCATCGAGTGACTACTCCAGCATGTTCATTTTGGTGTTTTAAATGGTATATTATTAACGAAATCACCTGATCCACAGACAGACAGACAGACAACTTATTTTTATATATATAGATATATATATATATACATATATATACCAAGGCAAGAGAAACCCGACCAAGACAATGAGTCAACAAGACGACCGTAACTAGATATATATATCTATATCTATATATATAAAAATAAGTTGTCTGTCTGTGGATGTGTGGATGGATGTGTGGATGGATGTGTCAGGTGACGTCACCTGAAAAAACTGGATTAGGTGACGTCAAAACTGAAAAAACTAAAAAAAGGCAAAAACTACAAAAAAAACTAAAAACTAATAAAAAAAATAAAAAAGCTAAAAAACTAAAAAAACTATAAAGGTAAAAACCAATAAAAAACTAAAAAAAAAACTGAAAAAACTAAAAAAAGGCAAAAACTACAAAAAAAAACTAAAAACTAATAAAAAAAGTAAAAAAGCTAAAAAACTAAAAAAACTAAAAAAACTAAAAAAAGGTAAAAAACTAAAAAAAATAAAAAATAAAAAAAAACTAAAAAAAAGGAAAAAACTGAAAAATAAGCTAAAATAAAGGTAAAAACCAATAAAAAACTAAAAAAAAAAAAGGAAAAAACTAATAAATGACGACACTCAAAGAGAAAGCGACCAGGACAAAAAACTAAAAAAAAAGGCAAAAACTACAAAAAAACTAAAAACTAATAAAAAAAATAAAAAAGCTAAAAAACTAAAAAAACTAAAAAAAGGTAAAAAACTAAAAAAACTAAAAACTAAAAAAAAACTAAAAAAGGTAAAAACTAAAAGAACTAAAAAAGAAAAAAATAAATGACGACACTCAAAGAGAAAGCGACCAGGACAAAAGGAATGTTCGATTAGCAATCAACAAAGCACCGGGACACAGGGAGTATAAATGACGACCAGGACACAAGTAAAAAAAAAATTAACAAAACTAAAAAGAAGGTAAAAACTACAAAAAAACTAAAAAGAAAAAAAAAACTAAAAACTAATAAAAAAACTAAAAAATCTAAAAATCTAAATAAACTAAAAAAGAAAAAAAAAGGAAAAAAATAAAGGAGAAAAACAAAACTAAAAAACGAATGTATATACAGACCGGTACACCGGGATACAAATGACGACCGGGACACAGGGAATATAAATAACGACCGGGACACAGGGACACAACTACAACGGGGACACCGGGGGAAACAGGGGGATATAAATGACGACCGGGACAAAAAAACTAAAAAGAAATAAAAACTAAAAACTAATAAAAAAAACTAAAAAATCTAAAAATCTAAATAAGCTAAAAAAGAAAAAAAAAGGAAAAAAATAAAGGAGAAAAACAAAACTAGAAAAACGAATGTATATACAGACCGGGACACCGGGATACAAATGATGACCGGGACCCGGGACACAGGGAATATAAATGACGACCGGGACACAGGGACACAACTACAACGGGGACACCGGGGGAAACAGGGGGATAACCTGACAATCTATTTATATGCAAAGACAATGGGACAGCAAAGAATGTTGTATATTCGCAAGTTTTACGTAGTTAAAACCATATATATATATATATATCTATATTCACAGGTGGGACATAGGGACACAACTACAATGGCGCGTAACTATTATGGCGCGTAACGACTTACGCGCGCGGGGGGGCTTGGGGGGGGCGCGAAGCGCCCCCACCAACTAGGTGTTAAATACTTGGAAGATCCCCTCGTTCCCTAATCATGCTCACATTGGTTAAATAGTTCCATAACATAAGAAATTTCAGTAGAATTTAGCAAAATATTTAATACAAAACATCATTCCATGAAAAAACAATAATAATTCCAAAGGTAATATATTAAGGAAAGAATATATACTTTTAATTGGTTATTTTAATGGTAGGCATGTTGAGGAGGGGATGAAAGTTATCGGATATGCAGTGCTTTATTTTGCTGTCTTTGAAGTAGTTTTATATGAGTTTTAAAAGTATTCAGGAAAATCAGGGGATAATAACTCAGATAAGAATGGACTATGGCAAAATAAACCAATCCTATTGCATTAAAAGGTAGAATAAATTTCAAATGCCTCAATATTCCAACATTCCTTCTCATCTTCATCAGCAGTTTAGCAATGCGTTCCTTCCAACTCATATTCTGATCAATTAGAACACCTAAATATCTAATAGTGGATACACACTCTAGATAAGTATATTCATTAATGGGTAGTCTACGAAGTTAAGGTAGTGACTGGCCAGTACGAGAGAAATTCATCAACTTTGTTCTTGATATTTCAACAAATTGCACTAAACCAAGTTTCTAGACTTTTGAAAGCTGCTAACATTTTCTTCTTTAGTGACAACACCGCACACTGTGGATACCGTATTATCAGCAAATAGGACATGCAGCCCGAAATCTTTCAGCCCCCCTGTTGATGTCGTTACATAAATAAGAAAGAGTAGAGGTCCAAAGATGGCCCCTAAGGAACGCCAGCTTGACCAGTGATACCAAATAATGAAGGGGTAGCATTTCCATCGTCCACAAACTGACTGTGCCCAGTTAAATATGATTCAATCAGAGAATTTGAAGGTCTGCGTATACTAAAATGTTTCAGTTAACAAAGCAAAATTGTATGACAAATAGTATCGAATGCTTTTTTATATCGTTAAATTTAGTGGCCGGAATTTATACTTTATCCAAAGTGCCGTGTATAAGTTGTGTGAGTGTCAGAAATGCATGTTCAGTGCTATGACTTTTCCGAGACCCAAGCTGAAGGTCATCAAAACATCCCTTCTTATCAAAAAAATACACTATGCTGTTGTAAGGATATCGTTCTATTACTTTTTAGAATGAAAATAGAATGGTTTGTTGGGTCTTTCACGTCATCACCCCTGTACAGGACAAAAACGCATGCAGACTTCAAGCAGGCTGGGAAACGTCCACTTGAAAAACATATGTTAATAATATGAACTAAATTTTCTGTAACATCTGGCATTATCCGTTTTAATAGACTTATCGACGAGCCATCCAAACGTTCCGATGACCTATTCTTCAGTTGGTATATTACTTGCGTTATTCCTCCGCTGACACCAGTGTTAGGGAAAAAAAAGCAATCTGATGGAGGTGGAATGGAAGTAGAATATGCTGAGTTCGGTAAACTTGGAGTTAATACCTCATGTGATTTTACATGACCAGTATTTTTGAAGTGCTGATTTAGGCCACCAACGACATGTTGCTTTCCTTTAACAATTTCCTGTCTTTTCGTGATAATATCTCTTCCTGAAGGTTTTTAATTTTTTTTCCATTTCATTTATTAATGATCAACCCAACCTTTTTTGTGGACCCTTCCAAATTTTGAAATTCATGATGATAGTTTGACTGCTTCGCTTGTCACAGTAGCTTTGTCAGACAATCTCTGTACTACCGAGATTTGGACTGCTTTTCATGCGTAGGATCTGCCATGAATTTCCTGAAGTGTAAATTTTTGGTATGGACAGAAGACAGTGCAGCAGCTGTAATCCATGGTCTCTTCGGATTAAGATAACGCCTAGCTTGCCGGCTTCCGAAAGGACATGCCGTGCTAAGTTGTATTTCGGATTGGTCGATGAAAATACTCAGCAGTATTATCCACGTCGTCAGATTCGAAGCAGGAAGATTGGTCGACTTAGGAAAGTATACTTTTCAGTACATAAATCGAAGCAGCGTCCAGTCTTCTCGTCCTCAAAGAATAGGACATCGGGGGGAGGGGTCAGTTAGAAGGTCGCACGGGATCATGAAATGGTCAGAAGTGTGTTCAACTATAAAGTTACAATCTAATGTCTCAATATTTGTGAAAATATTTTCAATGAATGGCGCTGATGACTCCGTGATTCTCGTCGGGATCCGGCTTGTTGGAAGCAAACCCGTGGGCATACAACTCGTCACAAAGTCAATGGCAACAAATATATCTCAATAGCAACAATTTCAAAGGATATCTCTTCATAAAGATAATAGTAATCATTCACTTCTCTTACAGGCATATTATCATTTACAAGACAAGCCAACCCGCCTCTCTATATAGATATGAACTAGCTCAGAAGATTCCTCATTCAAAAACGTTTCACATGTACCAAATACATCAATTTTGGTCGGGAAGTAATTTTGAAGTAACGCTGATGACTACGTGATTCTCGTCGGGATCCGTCCTGTTGGAAGCAGATCTGTGGACATACAACTCGTTACAAAGTCAACGGCAATATTATTTGAAAGCATGGATTCATGTCCCAATGTGCACATCACTAGTATCAATATTGAAGTCACCCACAATCATGAAGTTACATTTTCTTTGGGTCATCAGCGAGCTAAGTTTATCAAACTTTACTCCAAATTGCTTAGCAGCCAAACTCGGTGGCCTTTTTAGGGCGACATATAGAACTTTAGAAGGACTTTAATCTAGCTCAATAGCAAAAATTCAAACAATATGTTTTCAAAAAGGTAATAAAAGTCATTCACTTCTCTTGCAGGCAAGCTATCATTTACAAAACAAAAAGTGAACCCTCCTCTCTGTCTACATATTCTATGTTTAAAAAACGACTAACACCCATAGATGTGAACTAGCTCAGAAGATACCTCATTTAAAAACGTTTGACATGAACCAAATACATCAATCTTATTGTCGGTAGGTAATGCTGAAGTAACGATGATGACTCCTTGATTTTCGTAGGGATCCGGCATGTTGGAAACAAACCTGCGGACATACAACTTGTTACAAAGTCAAAGGCAACATTATTGAAAGCATTAACTCATTCCCTATTTAGATCACTAATATCAATATTAAAGTCGGGCATCATCATTAATTTACATTTTCTTTGGGTCATCAGCGAGCTTAGTTTATCAAACTTTTCTCTAAATTGTTTGGCAGCCAATTTCGGAGGCCTATATAGAGCACAACATGAAGCTTTAGAAGGACTTAAATCTAGCTCAGTAGCAAAAGATTTAAATAATATTTCTATAAGGATAATAATAATTATTCACTTCTCTTACAGTTATACTCTCATTTACAAGATATCCAGCCCTCTTCTCTGTATACATATTCTATGTTTAAACAACAACTTACACCCATAGATATGAGCTAGCTCAGAAGATTCCTCATTTAAAAACGTTTGACATGAACCAAATACATCAATTTTTTGGTCGGGAAGTAATGTTGAAGTACTGATGATGACTCCGTGATTTTCGTCAGAATCTGGCATGTTGGAAACAAACCTGCGGACATACAACCCATTACAAAGTCAACAGCAACATTATTTGAAAGCATGAATTCATGTCCCTATTTACATCATTAATATTAATATTAAAATCACCCTTCATCATTACATTTTCTTTGGGTCTTCAGCGAGCTAAGCTAATCATAAGTATAATAATTCAAAATAGGGATGAAACCTTTTAATAGACAGTGAGCAGATATAAAAATTTTAACTGGATATTTCGAACACATATACAGTGTTCATCATCAGCAGTAAAACTTCGAAGTTATCTAAGTTTATCAAACTTTTCTCTAAATTTTTTAGCAGCCAATTTCGGCGGCCTATATAGGGCGCAACATAAAACTTTAGAAGGACTTAAATCTAGCTCAATAGCAAAAAATTCAAATTGTATTTCTTCATAAGGATAATAATAATTATTCACTACTCTTACAGGTATACTTTCATTTACAAAATATCCAACCCTCCTCTCTGTCCACCTATTCTCTTTTTAGACAACGACTCATAACCATAGATATGAACTAGCTTAGAAGATTCCTCATTTAAAAACGTTTCATATGCACCAAATACATCAATCTTATGCTCAGGAGGTAATGTTGCAATATTTTCTAAACGACTCAAATTCACAACAATTTAGAAATGCACTTCTCAGACACTTCTTTATTTGGTTTAGATAAAATCACTCCAGGAGAATAGTGTTTGTTGGTGGGTAAATTATTAATAAAATAATAATAAGTATTTTCATCCTCTATATCAATGCATGAATGAATCTGTGATAAATTCAAGGTTCTGCCCTCCAACTCACTCAACCTAGTGTGATTTTCAACACAACCATCACCATTCAAATTAGAAAATAATACTCTCCCATATTCCCCACTTTGCGGCGGGTTGGGATGACGCAGCGGGAAAAAGTCAAATTGTTTCTGAAGTTTCAAACGCTGACATTGTGGAAGTATGATCTTGAAGAATTTCTGATATATGGCAAGAAAACTGAACTAATTTAATGAATTTAGGCCTTGGAGCTCAGAGATAGATGAGCAGAGATTTGGAAATAAATAAATTATACGAAAAAAAGAAAGCATATAAGAGCGAAAAGAGCAGGAAGATCGGAAACAAAAATAAAGAAGAACACCGACAACGAAAATAATATACTTCTTTTTTAAGTAGGGCACTTTATTTATCCTTCTCCACATCATTAAACAGCATATACTATGTACTGAATCAGAAAGCATAATCAATCTGACAAATCCATATATAAAGATATATGCAATCGATATTAGCATTGGTTGTGTGTTACCCATTGGCCAGTAATATCGTTTCTAGATTGCAGCAGTAGTCTGGCACTGGATTGTTTATCTTGCGTGAACTTGGATATTTGCTGAGCATTAAGATCACGTAAATTGGCCAAAAGCTCGCTTCGTAGGGCATTTAGTGAAGGAGGCAAATCAGTAAACATTCTAATACTACTTCATTTAAGTTTGACTAGATTGCCCAATAGCATTTGCAAGTCCGAAACATTCACACAAGACATTAGAACAGGTGATACTCCAGCTTGTTTATTGTTTCTAACTGTAATGGTGCTAATATGTGGCTAACTGTGGCTGCACAAACAGGAATTCAGCTGTTGAGTCGTGTTAGTTCTTGTCTGGAGTTTGTACAAAATTGGATGAAGCTTAATAATTTAAATTTGAATTATAGTAAATCTTGCTTTTTATTGTATGGTAGGAGCTCAAATTATTACCCTTGGATAGACAGACTTAATATTGCTGATATGAGTATTTTAAGAATAAATTGTACAAAATGTCTAGGAGTTTTAATTGATGAATGTCTCAGCTTTAGAGAACAAATAGATTATATTAGTCTTTAACTCGCTAGGAATGTTGGCATTTTAAGAAAGTTGCAGTATATTTTCCCAAATGATATTTTAAGAACACTATATTATTCCGTAATTCATCCTTATCTGCTATATTGTTGTAATGTTTGGGGTAGTACATTTCCTTCTCATCTCCATCGCGTTCGAGTTTTGCAGAATAAAGCGCTTCGAGTGTTATGTGGTGTAGGTTTTAAAGACTCGGTACAAAAGAGGTATATAGAATGCAAAATCTTGCCTTTAGCAGGACTTATTACTTTTTATCGAAGCCTGTTTATATATAAATATTTTCAAAATTGTTTACCAATATGTTTTAAAAGTATGTTTGAATTAGGAAGTGATATTCATACACATTCTACGAGACAGTCCGATATAATTCGTCGTCCGCTTGCTATTACCCGTAGATCTCAATTTTCTATTCGGCATCTAGGACCCCATGCATGGAATTGTTTACCTACGACTTTGAGAAACATGGATAGTTTTCTTGAATTTCGGCGGGAATTAAAGCTATTTTGCCTTAATATTTATGGTTTTGATAGTTGAGTGGACCTCAAGTGGAGCAAAGATGTTGGTTTTGATTTTCGCGATACTGGTAAAGTGGTTTTAGTTTCTTTTTGTTTTGTCTCTTTGGAAGTGTAATTCCGTTTCGATTGAAATGCAGGGTAATTGATTTTTTTTTTCTTCTTCTTTCTTTTCTTTTTTCTTTTCCTTTTCTTTTCTTTTTATTTTTTTCTTCTTTTTCGTATTGTTTTATTTGTATGTGTATTGGGGTTGTAAGCCCAAACAAGCTTTGTTTCGGGCCATTTGCTTGTTTTGTTTTGTTATTTATATTAATAAACCCATCTTTCTCAAAAAAAAAAAAAAAAAAAAAAAAAAAAAAAAAAAAAAAAAAAAAACTCTTCATGTGGTACTTTTTTTTTAAGATTTATTTTTTTTAATTATTTTCGCTGAGAATTGGCCTGATTTCTCTTTTGGCAGGCTCTGAATAATTGAATTCAGCTGACGATCCTTAACCTAGTTTAAGGAACCTTGTTTCGAGCTTTAAGCACTTAACTTGATGATTTTTGATAGAAGATCGAAGTTCTACTATTTCAGCATCTTTATCCACTAAGCTATGCCCTATCAAGCTTGAAAGACTCACTAGCCTAGTGAGCTTTGATCGAAGGTTGATCAGTAGAAATTGAAATCAGACACTTCTTCAAGTCCTTAACTGCTTTCTTAAACGGTGATTGGGTCAGCATCATTGCTGAATATTTTTGCAGTAATAGCTGCTCCGGAGACAATCTAGTTTAGAAAAACGAGCCAAAGACTTACACGCAAGGGGGGCAATATTGACCCCCCACTTTCTAAAAAAATGCAGCTAGAATTTAATTTCAATTGACAATATTCCTTAACCTTGTCGTCAGCACGCGAATTAACCGGTCAAACAAAACTAAACACAAACCTTCTTTGGTATACACCCCAAAGAACACATTTTTAAATATAGGGGGCAATTGCCCCCTGCCTTATCTCTTCCTCTTTAATCGGCGTACCTGGTAACACCCACACAGATATACGTTACTAAATCATAAACAAACTAATTAAACAAGGAATTATTCCAGAAGACTGCAATAATAACTGTTTGCAATGTTATATTCCTTTTGTTTACTCTCTAATTATAATGCCATTAGTTTTTATCACTCCCTCACTTAAATTTCCAATTTTCACAGCTTTGAAGCAGGATTTGCATGATTTAAAACTCTAAATTTACATTACTGTGATGTTTCCAAAGCATCATACAATATAACTTTAAGGAGGCGTATATCATTTAATTGCTAAAAGTCTGGTCTTATAATGAACGTGCATATTGCTATAAGGAAAGTTTTAACGTAGATCCATTCCTATTTCGAATTGTTGCCAAGCAACAGCTTTTGACATATCAAATTCAAAAGTTCCAGTGAAGAAACCTTGTTAATAATACTTGCTGTAAATGACGGTTTTACATGAAAAGGAATGGATAGTAAATTTTAGTCCTTTATCTTTTTTTCTTTCATTTCTTTCTAATCGTAAGCATTAAATTATATCTCAGTGAAAAACGGGCAAAAACTATAACAACGTTTCGACTACGATAATCTAAAACGTGCTTTGTGACTCCTTTGCAAAGATTTTATCGATATTTCACAGTAAGATCTGTCACATAATCTAGTCTATTTTTTCTTATTTTATTTGGCTCCCACGGTTTAAGAAGTCTCAGTTGTTTTTTCTCCAAATTCATTATATTCTCTTTCTTCGCTCATAAACATTGTTTGGAGATTCATTCGCAGCGAGAAAGAACTACCAGCGATATTTAATTAATACCAAACCTGATAGTAGTTACTACTTTACAAAAAAATCATTAAAGTTGGGGTTAACATCTTTACTAATTAGCTTAAGCATTGGAATTCCAAGCATTGGAATGACAATAATACATCTTTCTAAAAACAAAAGGAAATCATCAATTCAATTGTTAACGAAAAAGACCACTGTATGCACTTGTGTATTTTTTGTGACTAGCGGGTACTAAAAAAAAAACAAAAAAAATACATAAATAAATAAATAAAAATAAAAATAAGGCTTAACTGTTTTCGGTAATCGACATAATAGTTAGATAAAATTTTTACAGACCTAAAACATTATCAAATTTAGCTAATTACTTTTGCTTATTTATTTTCCTATTCAAGACGGCAACAGTAATGAAAGTGTGTCACTACCTGGTTTTGAAACAACAGAAAGGAAATTTTTAGAGAATGATAATTTTTAGGCATAAATATAACCATGGTAAATCTAGGGATTAAAGCATGCTTTTATTTTGATTGCCTTGTGCTATACGAAGCTAAACTGCTGCTTTCATTTTGCTTATTTTGTCTTCAGTGGTTTCTAACTTGGTAGCATTAAGATAGGCAATTGGCCAACATAGTTTAGACGAGAAGGAGAACGAAACTCCACTAGACCCAAAAATACATTCCTTATAGGTGATTCAAGGGCGAGTTCGGAAAACACTTAGTCGGGTAAGGAATTCTAGAAAATATTTAGCTTTTTTGAAGGCATTTCTGGAAAAGTCAAACGGTATTCTGAGCTTCAATTTTTTTTCTGCGGTGCTTTCAAATGTTTGATTGTAAATATTTCCTTGACATAAGAGATATTTGGAAAGTCATTATATCTTACAGCTTCGAAAAGCCCTAATTTGTAACTGTTTCCTTCCTTTTCTATCCTTTTCCTTCCTGTTTTGCTCCTTATAAACCCAATTATTCTAATGTACAGGAAAAAATCGGCTGAACGAAGAATCTAGTTTAAGTATTCTATTCATTTTTTTTAAACAAAAGTGACACTTAGGCTATTTTGGAGAATTTAAGAGGCAGTAACGTCACCCTTATTTTGAAAAAAATATTTTTGTTTTAGCAATGGTTTCATTCACTAATTTAATTTCTGTTCATTTTAAAATATTCATTCCATTGTTCATAGGTGTTTCGGGTCTTTTTACGTCAAACACACTGTGTAACCTAATAGTAGTGACGCCATAATGCTGTCAGGAAGGCCCATTGGGTGTGTATTATTGGAGCTTCTAGTCCCTCAAGACGTTTTTGCGTGAACCTGGGTCTTACGCAATACTATAGTGCACCTGTAGGTGAATAGTAAACCTCTACATTAAGCAAAAGATTAGTTTACTTATACAAATGGATGCAGGTGTTTTTTGCATAATAAGGGTTTGTTTACTTTTGATTGTTACGTAATAGATTTTGCTTCCTAAGAGATGCAGGTGGCTTTTACATAATAGGGTGTGTTTTCTTAGATATAAAGGTGTATGCTATGTAATAGGATTTGTTTACTTTTAGCTGTTAGATAATAGGGGATTTTTCACTAAGAGATGGAGGTCAATTTTAGGTAATAGGGAATAGGGATTATTTACGTATGTTGAGAGTGATGAAATTTTGCGTGAATTGATATATTTTTTTGGGAAGTCGTAATCTTACATGACTTGGTAGATTTATTGGGAATGACGTAATGACAAAACACACTTGGGATGCTGCGTAATGATGGCAAACACGAGGGTGTTATGCAATAGCGGCACACAGGTGAGATGTTACGTAATGGCAGCGCACACGTAGGGTGTTGCGGAATGACTGTGCCCTAATGGATGCTATATAATGCTTCGAGATTTTTTCTTCAGGATTTCATTTTCTTTAAAAAATTGCTTTTGCGTATTTTTTGTCAGGATTTCATTTTCTTTGAAGGCGTTTGATTATTTTAAAGGTGCTTTTAGTACATTTCATTTTCGTTCAAGACGTTTTCTCAGGGAAGCTTTATATTCCAAAACTTTTTGTCCATAATAGGATTCAAAAGGGACTTTCCCCAAAGGAACTGATTGCTAGATAGCCGGACTGTGAAATTCTTTCTAATATTATTATTCGGATAAAATTTTCAATATCTATTGTATGAAAAGGAAAATTCCCATTCCTGCTTGTTAGAATGATTAAATGGATTATGTGTTTTCCTATGTCTGAAATAATTGACCAGCAGGGGAGAAAATTAATTACGAAAAAGTGGTTATATTTGCTGTGCACCTGCTTGTTAAGTAAATCTTTATGGTATATTATCAGATAATGTTGCGAGTTGTTCGAAGTGCATTTTTTATTATTAGTAGCTTTTACTCTATTGGAACTTGAATATGCTATCAGATATGAATTGAAAGCGTCACAAACATTATAAAATCATGCAATCCTAGAAAAGCAGTTAAGACTCCACAAACGAAAAAACAAAACGTGCAAAGCTCATAAAGGATAAAAAATAAGCAAAAAGAACCATGAAGTAAAGAAAACCAGGAACACTAGCAACCAATTCCAGGGGCAGGGTTGTTATTAGAGATAGTTTTAAAGCCAAAACTATGGATATTTACGCCACTGTGACAATACGCGGCTAGCACAACCTTAGCAAACATTTCCAAAGATAGGGTTTAGTTGGAGGTATATTTAAGCCAAATTAAAAGATATTTTCAGAAGTCTTAATTAAATTGTATCATTTCTATTGCTCTGTTAGATGAATTTGCACGAAAAAAGAGACAAATTTACACATTTAGTTAATTCTGAAAGTTTCTACTGAAAATACTCAGGTTTTCTAGCCAAAACAATGCATAGTCACGCTATCGTGAAAATATGTGAATGTCCCAGCCATAGCAAATGATTCCAGGTGGGATGGTTATTACTAGAGGTGAATTTAAACCATATTTAGAGATATTTCTGAAAGGTCTGAATGAAACTCGTTTCTTTGACTAGATGCTATATTTCATCCCCCTCCTTTGAAAATATCCTTTCAACACCTTCCAGCTTAACTTTGAGCTATAAAACAGATTGGTTCAAGCAAGTCACGTCACCGTGGCAATATGTGACTAGTCGGCCCAAGCAAGCGATTCCAGAGGGTGAAGCCATATTAAGAGATATTTCTGAAAGGTTTTAATGAAAATGCCTCGTTTATTTGAGGCAAGACTATACATTCCTGGTTGACAAGCACACAAATGAATTATATTTTTCTTTGTTTTTCCCATAATTTCCTTAGAGATAAATTTAAGCCATATCAAGTGATTTTTAAGAGCTTTTAATGAAAATGCCTAATTTCTTTTGCTTGGTTTTAGATATAAATCCCCCTCTGCCAAAAATTCTTTTAACACCTTCAGCCTTAACTTTAAGTGGTAAAACGTGTCTAGCCAAGACAATTCATGCCACCGTGACAAACTATGGCCAGCACAAGACCCCCTCTTGCACCCATCATCACTACTAAGACATTTTTTTAGGTATTGTTTAGGAACATGCTTTAAATCCATTGGTTTGTGTTTCTGCATGCCACCCTTAACGTGATACACCTCGTCAATTCACACCAACGTGCCCCACTATTACTGGTCTTTTGGTACCCTCTGGCATCCTACACTAGTGCTAAGGCCTTTTTCAGGTATTATCTCTTTAAAAATTATGCTTTAAGTCCATAGGTTTGTATTTTTTCCATCCAACCTAAACGTAATACACCATAAGAAGAAAGAATAAGAACAATATGGAATTCTTTTTTTAAGACAGTGAAAATCTATTGGAATAAATATATCGCTCCTATGTCTGAGGGCTGCCCTCAGCAAAACATTTTCACATAGACGAAGAAAAGTATACAATAACATACGACTAATATAACTAAAAGAAAAATTCCAAAACAGTCCCAGCATCCTTACGTCATTGAAGTTAAACCAAATGTTAGTTGAACTTTCAGGTATCAAAGGGTCACCTGATATGACAAGAATCCTCTATTGCATTACCAAAACCTAAACTGGCCTTATCAAAATCAAAACCTTTTGCTTGGTTTTAGATATAAATCCCCCTCTGCCAAAAAAATCTTTTCACACCTTCAGCCTTAACTTTAAGCTGTAAAACGTGTTTAGCCAAGGCAATTCACGCCACCGTGACTAACTATGGACAGCACAAGACCCCCTCTTGCACCCATCATCACTCCTAAGACTTTTGTAGGTATTTTCTGCTAGGAACAAGCTTTGAATCCATTGGTTTGTGTGTTTGCAAGCCACCCTTAACGTGACACACCTCGTCAATTCACACCAACGTGTCCCACTATTATTGGTCTTTTGGCACGCTCTGGCAGCCTACACTATTTCTAAGGCATTTTCAGGTATTATCTTGTTAAAAATAATGCTTTAAGTCCATCGGTTTGTATTTTTTCAATGCATCCTAAACATAATACACCATACGAAGAAATAATAAGAACAATAAGGAATTTTTTAAGACAGCGGAAATCTATTTTGAATGAATATATCGGTCCTATGTCTGAGGGCTGTCCTCAGCAAAACATTTTCATATAGAAGAAGAAAAGCTTACGATAACATATGACTAATATAACTAAAAGAAACATTTCCAAAACAGTCCCAGCATCCTTACTTCATCGAAGTCAAGCCAAGTGCTAGTTGAACTTTCAGGTATCAAAGGGTCACCTGATATGACAAGAATCCTGTATTGCATTACCAAAACCTGAAATGTTCTTATCAAAATCATGCAAGTTATGAACAAAATCATGCACGTTATTCTAATACGCAATTCATCAACAATATATCTTCGGTAGCAATCAAAACGTGACTAATATTGCCAAAATCTAATATGATACTACCAAATTCATGTTACCTATTAATAAAACTTAACATGGTGAGATCAAAATTGTGTCAACTATTATCAAGATTACCAAAATCTTGTCAAATATTATCAAAACCTTACATGATACAATCAAAGTCTTGCATGATATTACCCAATCAAGTTAAATATTACAAGATATTGTGTTGTATTATCAAAGTGTTGTGAGATACTGTGAAAATCCTTTCGGGAATTACCTAAATCTGGCAAATATTTATCAAAATCTAGAGTGATTCTTGTGGAATCGTGTCGGTCACTACTCAAGCATTACCCTAATCTTGTGTGGTATTATCAAAATTTGTCCTAATATTATCAACACTCTTACACTACATTATCAAAATCTCCGCTTGATATAGCGAGAATCCTGTATTGCATGATCAAAACCTAGAACGGTATTATCAAAATCATGCATGTTATTAACAAAATCATGAATGGTGTTATTAAAATCTTACCAGGTATTAGCAAAACATTTTCTGGTACTATCGAAACGTGTCTGATGTTGTGAACCTCTAAAATAGTGACATAAAAACCATGCCTGCTGTTACCCAAATTTAGTTTCATAATATAAAATCATGTCTGCTATAATCCGGATTATCAAAACCTTACAAGATATTATTAAAATCTTGTAAGTTATTAACATAATCTTGAATGGTATTATCAAAATCGAAAATGAAATTAAGAAAATATTTGCAGCTACAATCAAAACGTTAAAAGGTATTATCATTTTAAAAGGTATTATCATTCAATCTCGCAAGTTATAAATAAAATAGTTTCAGCACAATCAAAGCATGTCTGCTATTATCCAAATCTAATATAGTACTATTAAAATCACATGACTTGTTAGTGAAACTTATCATAGTGCGATCAAAATCTTGTCTGCTATTATCATGATTATCAAAATCTTGTCAAATATTAACAGTACCTTACACGATATTATCAAAATTCTTGCAAAATATTATAAAATCATGTTTAAATATTACAAAATCTTGTCTTGCATTTTCAAGGTCTTGTGAGATATTATAACAATCTTCTCCGGTATTACCTTAATCTTGCAAGTCATTATCAAAATCTAGAATGGTGCTAGCAAAATCAGGTCTGGTACTATCAAAACCAGGTCTGAAATTATCAAATATTTTGTGTTACATTATCAAATCCCACATGGAAAGACGGGAATCCTCTATGATTTTCTCGAAACTCTACATTGTATTATCAAAATCTTGCATGGTAATATGAAAATCCCACCTAATATTAGTAAAAGTATTTTTCTTGTAATATACAACGTGTCCAATATCGTGAAATTTGACATGATACTACCTAAATCATGTTTGTTATTACTAAATTTCACATAGTATTATCAAATCGTGCAGGTCATTATCAAGCCTATTAAAATATTGCCAAGTGTTACTAAGCTCTTTTCTGAGACTATCACTATTATCAAAATCTTAAATGATATTATCAAAGTCTCGCATGATATTACCAGATCATTTTTCAATATTAAAATTTTTTTCTTTTTTTCTAAATTTTGTGAGATATTATGACAATCTCTTCTAGTGTTACCTAAATCTTACAAGTTATTATCAAAACATTGAATGATGCTAGCAAAATCGTGTCTGGTGTCATCATTATCACGAATTACCAAAATTAGTTAAAAAAATGTATCCTAAGAAAAATAAGCTTTGATGCCACCTATAGCTTCAGGATTTGTCTGGGACTTGAGCAAGATTTTGCTAATAGGTTGTATGATTGTGATAATACCACGGAAAGTTTTGATAATGCAATAGAGAATTCTCATTATATGAGAAGAGATTTTGCTAATGTTGTGCAATATCTTTGATAAATCGGACAATATTTTGATAATAAGATACAATATTTTGGTAATACTTGATACTATTTTTATAATACCTGACACAACTTTGCTAAAACCATTCTGATTTCCGATAATAGCTTGCAAGATCTAGGTAATGTTAGAATGGATTCTCATAATATTCCACATGACTTTGATAATGCAAGACCAGATTTTGGAATATTTAACAAAATCATGCAGGACTGTAATAATATCATGTAAGGTTTGATCTGATCATATTTGACAAGATTTTGATAATATGGATAATAGCAGACATGATTTTGATTGCACTATGTTAAGTTTCGTCAATATGTAATATACTTTTAATAGCACCATATTAGATTTGGATAACGTTAGACATGTTTTGATTGTTGCTGAAACTATTTTGTTAATAACTTGCGAGTTTTAATGATAACACCTTGCAACATTTTGTTAATAACTTGCATTTATTTTCATAATACCATGTATGGTTTTGATATTCTCATAACGAATTCTCATTGAACCTGTTGATGTTTTTGATCATGTAGTGCGAGATTTTTTATAATATCAGACATTATTTTGATAGTATCTTACAAGAGTTTGATAATACTTGGTAAGATTTTGATAATCTTGAAAATTACATGCACAATTTGATTTCTCAGAACGTATTTAAAACTATGTTAAACTTGATAATAACAGACATGACTTAGATAACATCATACCAGACTATACGATATTAGACACGACAGAATTTTCATAATACCTTGCGTGATTTTTTTAATAGCTTCCAGGATTTTAATAATACTATGTAAAGCTTTGATAGTATTACAGAGGATTCTCATTATATCATACGAGATTTTGATATTGTAACAAAAGATATTTGATAATTTAAGGAAGGATTTTGATAATATCACACGAGAACTTGATAATGATTGAAAATATTTTGAATGTACCCAGACACGACTTTGCCAGCATCATTCTAAATTTTTATAATAGCTGGCAAGATTTAAGTTATACCGGAAAGGATTGCTATAATATCTCACAAGACTTTGAAAGTGCAAGACAAGATTTTATTATACGTAAACATGATTTGATAATATCAAGCAAACTTTGATAGTGCCGTGTAAGGTTTTGTTAATATTTGACAAAATTTTGATAATCTTGAAAATAACAAACACGACCTTGATAGCACTATGTTAAAATTTTGTTGATAAATAACATGATTTTGATAGCACCATATTATATTTTGATAATGGCAGACTCGTTTGTACTCTAGCTGCAAATATTTTGTTAATATAATTTACAATTTTGAAAATACCGTTTAAGATTTTGTTAATAACCTACAGGATTTTTATAATATCATTTAATTTTGTAACAATATATATAATTAATATTTTGATACCATATAGGACCTTGATAGTATCACGTAAGGTTTTGATAGTATTTGACAAGATCTTGATAATCTTGGTAATAGAATACACGATTTTGATAGCATTATGTTAGATTCTGGTAATATTAGTCACGCGTTCATTGTTGCTGAAATTAATACCTTGCGAGATTATGATAATACAATGCATGATTTTGTTAATAACTTGCATGAGTTTGATAATACCGCGTCAGGTTTTGACAATGCAATAGAGTACTCTTGTTATATCTGGAGAGATTTTGGTAATATAGTGTAAGATGTTTGATAATTTTGATAATACCTCACAAGATTTTGGCAATGTCTGATAATATTTTGATAGTAACAAACACGATTTTGCTTGAACGACTCTAAATATTGATAATAAATTGCTAAATTCAGGTAAAACCCCAGAATTGGGTAAATTGGAGCAGTGGAAATCTGGGGGGGGGGGTTGAAGCGTAGGATTAGAACTGGAATTGGAATCTGTGGAACCGGTATGGGAACTGGAACCGGGGATGAGAAATAGTAAAATAGGAACTGGAACTGCTGAAACCAGGGGGCCAGAAGTGAAGGAAGCTGAATTGGATATCACTATATAGAAAATTAAAAAATCTCTTAGGAGTGATTAAGGGTGCCACAGGGCCAGTAATAGTATGACACAGCCAGGTAAATTGACATGGTGTATCACGGAGTTTTGGCTTGCGAGAACATGAACCAATGGATCTAAATCATCATTTTAAACAAAAAAACCTGAAAATGTCTTAAAAATATTTAGGGTGCCAGAGGGTGCCAAAGAGCCAGTCATAGTGTGGCACGATGGTGTGATTTGACGTGCTGTATCACGTTGAGGATGGCTTGCGAAAACACAAACTAATAGATTTATTGCAAGATTTTTAACAAGTAAATATCTGCAAAATGCCTTAGGAATGATGAAGGATGCCAGAGTGAACCAGAAGCCAGTCATAGTGTGACAAGGGGGTGTGAATTGAAATGGTGTATCGCGTTTAAGACCGCTTGCAAAAATACCACCCAATGGATTTAAAGCATGAGTTCTAACGAGGAAAAACCTAAAAAATGCTTTAGCAATGACTAGGGATGCCAGTGGGCTAGTCATGGCGTGGTACGGTGGTACGTATTGACGTGTTGTTTTACGTTGAGGGCGGCTTGCAAAACACGAACTAATGGATTTAAAACGTATCTTTTAACAAGAAAATACCTGAAACAAGTCTTAAGAATGTTTACCGCTGCTAGAGGGTGTCTTATGCCGTCCGTAGTTTGCCACAGTGGTGTGAATTGCCTTTTACTAACACAATCTACAGCTTGAAGTTCAGATGGGACGTGTATAACGAATTTTTTTCTGCGAAGGGGGGGGGGGCTGAAATCTAACACTTTGGCATAGAAGCAGGGTATTTTCATTAATAACCCTAAAAAATACCTCTTAAATGTACCCCTAACGAGGTTATGCGAAAAGGGGAGAAAAATATTATTCAAATGTGCGTTTGTCAACCAGAAATGCATAGTTTTGCCAAAAAAAGAAGGAAATATCGTTAAAATCTCTCAAAAATATCTCTTAATATGCCTTAAATTTATTTTAAAAACAGCCCCTCCCCTATGGAATAGCTTGCTTGGGTAATCTTGCCACATATTAGGACGGCGACTTGACTTGTTTAGACTAACATGTTCTGTAGCTAAAACTTAAGGTGGGAGATGTGAAAACAATTTTTTCAGCAGAAGGGGGGGGGCTGAAATCTAACACCAAATCAAAAAAGAGGCATTTTCATTAAGAACTCTCTGAAATATCTCTTAATATGGCTCAAAGTTACCTCTAATAGCATACCCTCTGGAATTGCTTTTTAGGGGCTAGCAAACCACATATTGTCACGTTGGTGTTAATAGGCACAGTTGCGGCTCAAAGAAATATTGTATTTTCATTAAAACCTCTCTAAAATATACGAATACAAAAATAAATCTCATTTTTATTTCAAGTGCGTCTAATAGAGCAATAGAATAGATGAATTTTCGTTAAAACTTGTAAGAAATATCTCTTAATATTGCTTAAATTTACTTCTAATTACAACCCTTCCCCTGAGATTGATTGTTCTGGGTGGGCTAGCCACATATTGGCATGGTGGCATGAATATGCATAGTCTTGAATCAAAGAAACGCGGCATTTTCCCTAAAACTCCTCAGAGATATCTCTTAATATGGTTTAAAGTTACATCTAATAACAATCCTCCCCCTGGAATTGCTTGCTAAAATTCCCAACTTTCTTTAATTCATGGTTCCTTTTGCTTTTATTTTGTCCTATGTAAACTTTTTTGCGTTTATTCTTTAGTTTTTGAGTTCTAACTGTTTTTTCCTGATTTCATTATTTTACAACATTTGCGACGCTTTTATTTTATCTCTGATAGTACAGTCAAGTTCCAATAGAGTAAAAGATTCTATTAATGAAAATGCACTAAGAAAAACCCGCTACTTTATCTTATAATCCCCTTTAAAGATTACTTAACAAGCAGGTGCACATCAAACGTAACCATTTTCTCGTAATCGATTTTCTCCCCTGCGTGTCAATTATTGCAGACATATGAAGCATGAAGTATTAAGAATGTAGAAGGTATTACCCAATAATAATATTACAAAGGCTTTCATAGTTCAGCTTTCTAGTTCTCCATTTAATGGAGGGGAATACCTTTCGAATCCTAATGCCGACAGAAACCTTTAAATTTAAAGATTCCCTGAGAAAGAGGTTGTGAAATAAATACAATCTCAAAAAATGCCTTGAAAGAAAATGAATTCCTGAAGAAAAAAATGCCTTGAAAGAAAAAACACCTTGAAGGAAATTATATCCTAAACAAAATAAAATCTAGGAGAAAAAAACCTCTTAGAGTATTATGTAACCTCCATATGTACACCGTCATTGTGTAACACCCTACCTGTTCTCTGCCATGGGGTATCATATCATGTAAGTGCCACTATTGCGTAAAACCCACTTGTGCCACGTCATTACGTAACATACACACACCCCGTGCTCTGTCATTATATCATTCCCAATAAATCTACCAAGTTACGTAATATTAGGTCACCCCAATAAATGTATCAAGTCACCCAAGATTGCATCACTCTCAACATAAGTAACAAATTCCTTTTATGTAATGACCACCTGCATCTCTTAGTAAACATTTCTTTTTAATCAAGAACCAAAAGTAAAAAAAACCTATTACATAAAATACACCTGAATCTTTTAGAAAACAAAATCTATTACTAACAACGAAAAGTAAACAAACCCTTATTACGCAATATACACCTGCTTCCAATTTCATAAGGGAATAAAACCTAATCCACAACGTAGAGCTGTACAATACCCTTACATGTACGCTGTAGGGTTGTGTAAGACCCAGGTGCGCGTAATAACATCTTGAGGGGCAAGTAGCTTCAATTATCTTGCCGGAAGCATTAAGGGAACACTCCAGCTAATTTCAACTTGATTCACGTTTTAGTTTTGCTCTTTTTGCTTTTCAGATGAAATCTTCAATATCTGAATTCATTAAAAAATACAATGCAACAAAATATACCAGGTCTTGCGCTTGAAATGCTTTTTAAGAAAATTAAAAAGGAATTAACAAAAGTAAAGAGTGAATCCATGTCGTAAGCAGAGTAAAAAATAAACATAAAATACAGCGAACCGTGAACTATAAAGTAAAAGAAACAGATATTAGACTTATTAAAAATGAAACCAATAAAGAGCTTGTCCAATAATGGTTTTAATATAAGATATGAAAGACATATATTAAATTTAAAACAAATAGATTGTAGACTTAGTAAAAGATGTAGATAATTATGAGCTTAAAATGTACCAAAATAAAACTGATTTCCAACTCAAACTCAAAGCTAACAGAAATTACTAGATGCATGAACTGCAAAGTCGCCATTGTTAGATGTTTCAAGAACCTGTCTGGAACAATTTGGAATTTTGTATTTTCTGTCAGAAGAAAGATTAGGATGCGTGTTAATTTTTTTTTTTCATAATGATTACATCGATCCAAATATTCTAGAACATTGAGAGAGGAATCATTCCAACAGAAACTAGAATTTCTAGTGCCCTTTTTAAGTAACTAAAAAGATAGGAGGGCATCTGGCCCCCTACCTCGCCCCTTTTTCCTCCAAAATCATCCGATGAAAATTTTGAGATAGACAATTTTTTACCATAGTTGAAAGGTCAAATAACTATGCCTTTAGATATAATTAAGACCCGTCACAGCTTCTGGTGAAAGTTCTTTAGGTTATAAGATTTGCTCATAGTTTCTGTTATTGCAAAGTGCAAATACATTTTTCCGGTAGGGGAACGATTTAATTTCATACTGAAGAATTTTTCACGGGAAGAATCTTCCATGGGGAGAGAAGTTTCCAGGGGATAATTTTTTCAGGATAAATGTTGCAGTGGGAGAAATGGTCACAATTGCTATATGAAATGATTTTTATTTGTCTTGCTTTCTCTTCCTTCGACTCAATTTTACGCGCAGAGATGTTAAGGGTAATTGCCCGGGTTAAATTTTGCTCGTGATTGAATTTCCTAGAGGATCTCTCCATGGGGGGAGAGGTGTCTTGTATGTTGAGTCGAATTTCCCAGTATTAATTTAAAAGCAATCAGAAATTAAATAAAAAAATTCAACCCAAAGTAAGGAGCAACATTAAACCTTAAAACGAGCAGAATTTAGATTTATGTTGCATGGGCAACGTGAGGTGTTTCAGTAACCTTTGTTCGGCTTCACCGAGTAAAGTGTTGCGAGAACAAAACTTTGGTTTTGTTTCCTCGCTTCGATTACACGCTGAAGTTGTTAATCTGTAAGGATCTTAAAATAAATACTAGGTACGCGAGCTCACAAAAGTTGCAAACCCCTCATTGCAACTAGCAAAAGCTGCAATCCCCTCATCACTGAAGATGATTGCAGCCTAACAGCCAATTATTACTTACAAGTCCCCTACAAATCTTACCACTGGAACGAAATTGGTCTTACCATCAAATACACCGGAAACAAATAATAGGTACACCAAGTAGCAAAAGTTACAAACCCTTCGTTGCTGAAGATGATTATGAGGTAACAGCCGACATTTGCTTAAAACTATCCAGTATGTCTCACAATTGGTATCGGCCTAGTTTTGGTTTCAGTGCTTATTTCACTACTGAAGCTGTCAACCCCTTAAACTTTCAAACTGGTATGTCTCATGAAGGAATTTTTCTACCAAAAAATGAATGATATATACTTTGATCAGCTCATCAAAAGCTATCGACTGCTATGAAAAAAATATTTATTGGTCTTAGTTCAAAATTGACTTTTTTACCGTAGGCCAAGTTTCTAACATCATCACTTAGAAAGGGGCAAAGGATAAACTCTAATTTCTTTAGCAATGAGATAGCTTTTAATTTTTAAGAGGCACATCTGATACCATTTCTCTACCATAATCTCAAGTGTAAGAAACCAACTGATTAACTCAGATAAATCACAAACAGAAATGAGTAGAAACAATAGATGGCGGCACTTTCGGTCCCCACTTTTTGTTTCTGCAATTTTTCTATTTATCACTCAAAGAAGATATATGGGCTGTGGGGCCGGGTTACTGCCGCAGATATTTAACACTTGTAGATTTTAGTCCATCTTCAATTTGAAACTGGTGCCTGTCTGCTTGCCAGCTAGAACGGAGTTTTCCACTCGGAAGCAGAAACATGGTTTGATGAAACGAAAGCTTGACTGCATAACTTCAGATAGTTCTCGCTGGCATAGGCTATAAGACTCCTAGTCACTTCACAAACTATAGGCTCTGGCTCAAGGACAAGCAAAAACCATCCTTTTTGGTCCCAGGCAAGATTTCTACGAAGCTTTCAAAAATACAAAGTCATATTCATCAATCCGGCCTAAGATCCACACTTCCCGTAACAACCGAAGAGGTTAAACCCTTACCACTTCCTAGGAATAAGCTGAAATTGGGGTGCCTAGAAAAAAAAACACGACAAAACCAAAGTGTTGCTCTCGCAACACAATTATTAGGTATATGAGGGGGATTCCCCTGTCCTCAATACCTTCCTTTTTATGCTATAGTTTGAACGTTTTTCAAATTCCTTTTGACTCCTGAAATAAAAGGGTTGTTTATTTAGAACATTATGAAGCTTTTTTTAAATACCAAAAACTTTAGAGTGAAAAACCAGGTAGTCGAGGAGGGGACAACTTCTCCTTATATGTGTAATAACTTTTATTCAATCTAAGTTTTAGTTTTGCTTCTTACTGAGTTGAAAAGACTTTCTTTTTTTTAATACACTGATGCTACATACATGCTTACTTCATTCTAGGCATATTCCTTTAAAATAGATAAAAAGGCGAACAGATTTGTCATTGTCGAACTTAACTTCAAAGAAAACAGGCTTTTCTTCAAAAAATTAAAACTATACATTTTCAAAGTGTAATTTAGGCACCAATGCTATACATGTTTAAATGAAATAGACCAAAAAAAGGAGAATTGCCACATACAATCGTTTTAAAATATGTATATTTTCTTTTGCATCATTTGGGTACTGGAATTGTAATTTTCAATTATCATAATTCATGATTACTTTAAAAAATAATGTGGTATTTATTTGTCATAATATAAGTAACAACGCAACAAATAAAACTGAAGGCCCAGGGCAATTCAATGTTTACATAAAATGGTGCTTTCTTTCACTTTTCCATCATTTTACAAATTCTAAACAATTTCATTGAAGGCAATATGTATTTTTAACAGTTTAGTTTTTAGAGTCATATGCAGAACTCTTTTTAGGGAGAGGTATCATTTGTGTGTGGGGGGGGGGTGCAATGTTTACAAAAAAAACTTTCAAACAGTACGTGGCAACGAACTGTAGCAAGGAGTGATCCGGCTCAATAGTAAACAAAGCAAAAAAAATGGAATTTTGATACTAATAGATACACCAAGAGAGTTGGATTTTTAAGTTGATTTTAAATATATAAATTTCATCAAATTTAGTCTTACCCATCAAAAGTTACGAGTGTGAGACAATTCGCCTTATTTTGGAAAATAGGAAGAAACACCCTCTAAAAGTCATAGAATCTTAATAAAATTCGTATTTTTGCCAGAAGACCGATCACGGGTGCGTGTTTATTTGTTGTTGTTTTTCTTTCTTTTCCTCAGGGGTGATCATGTCAACCCAGTGGTCTTAGAATGTCAAGAGAGGGTTCATTCTAACGGAAATTAAAAGGTCTAGTGCCCTTTTTAAGGGACCAAACAAATCGGAGGGTTCCGAGCCCCCCCCCCCACGCTAATTTTTTCCCAAAGTCACCAGATCAGAATTTTGAGATAGCCATTTTGTTCAACATAGTTGAAAAAACCTAATAACTATGTCCTTGGGGATGGACGTTTTCGGGGGGACTTTTTCACGTTGAGGGCGGGAGGTTTGGGAGGGGGGAGTAACGAGGAAGGACCTTTCCATGGAGAAATTAATCATGATTGAAGAGAATGTCCATGAAATGGCGCGGGATTTTCTAGCATTATCTTAAAAAAATAAATAAAAAATGTTTTTTCAACAGAAAGTAAGAGCAGCATCAAAAAATAAAACGAACAGAAATTATTATGTATATAAGGGGTCCGTCTCCTCCACAATACCTCGCTCTTTACACTAAAGTACTTTAAGTAATTTCAACTATTTATTCTACTGCCTTTGTGATTCAGGGGTCATTCTTAAGGAATTGGGACAAAATTCAAGCTTTAGTATAAAGAGCGATTTATTGACGAGGGGATGAACCCCCTCATTTCTATCTATATATATAAAAATAAGTTGTCTGTATGTGTGTGTCGACTGACGTCATGATTGTCGACTGACGTCATTATAAGGATTGAGCTGTATGCGTCATGAAGTTGTTTGTCGACTGACGTCATGTTTGTCAGCTGATGAAATTACATACCGAGATACCGGGACACAAATGACGACCGGGACACAGGGAATATAAATGACGACCAGGAACCTCAAAGAGAAATTACAGACTGGGACATCCGGACACAAATCACAACCGGGACACAGGGAATATAAATGACGACCGGGACACAGGGACACAACTACAACGGGAACGCCGGGGGCACAGGCGGGATATATAAATGACGACCGGGACACAGGGATTGTTCGAATAGAAATTACAGACCGGGACATACATATGGCGCGAAGCGCCACCCCAACAGCTAGTACGTAATAAAAATATACATATATAGAAGTTCGTTACGTAAGGTAATTCGTAAGTTACATATATTTATTACTAATAAAAACGTTCGTAAGAAAATAAAAGGTTCTAGTTGCCTTTTTAAGTAACCAAAAATTGGAGGACGACTAGACCTTCTCCTGCACCCCTTTTTTTTTATCAAAATCGTCCGATCAAAACTATTAGAAAGACATTTAGCCAAGAAAAATTAATATGCAAATTTTGCTGTAATTATTCATGTGCGGTGAGCCAAAATCAAAACATGTATTAATTCAAAAACGTTCAGAAATTAAATAAAAAAAGTTTTTTTTAACTGCAAGTAAGGAGCGACATTTAAACTTAAAACGAACGGAAATTTCGTATATGAAAGGGGTTGTCCCCTCCTCAACGCCTTTCTCTTGACGCTATGGTTTGAGTCTTCTCAGAACTCTACTTTTTAAAACAATAAAAAACTTTAGCTTAAAGAGGGAGGCGTTGAGAAGGGGACAGCCCCTTTCATATACTGAATAGTTTTTGTTGTCAGTCTAGGGGGGGGGTCAGCCTAGTAATGACTTCCTTTTTGGATACGGTTTTAAGATTTTATTTGGCAAACCATCAACAAGAATACAACAGAAGTACATATACATAAATATTATATAATATAATTTATAAGTATATAATAAACACTACTGAAAGAAAAAACTTCCATTGTGGGGAGTGGAAAAACTATTTTCCTAAGAGTATGGTATGGTCGTGGTCTTAAATTGTTTTGGGAGGAAGAATTTGGTCTACGCTTTGACTTTCAGAACAATAAGGGAGTGTGGTTTCTACGTCATCATTGTGAAGACAATGGCCGTTATGATTATTAGCCTATATATTTTTATTATGCATTTATGGACAATTATTGTTCAATTGAGAATTTTTTTTGTGTTGTTTTGCATCAAATAAGCACATTGAAACAAGCAAATTTTACAATATAAATGAAAAAGTACCACTGATGTAACTAAGAGAAGCAATAAGAGTGAAAATACACTTTGTTGCAGTAAATGGGATCCTGACTATTGTATTGACGCTAAATGATCAATACAAAGTTAATGTAAGTGGTCTACCAGCGCTAGTTGTTGTCGAATATCAGCATTAACATTTAGAAGAATATGAAGAAAATTTATTGAAGGAAACAAAAAATATTTTTATATGCATGTTTTATTAATAGCCAAATTTACAAACACTTTTAAAACATTTATTTTTGGGGCACTGAAATCATTTTTATACAGGTAGGTGCGGGTATTCTCCACAATGAAATTGTTCAGGCGAGGGTTATCCTCGTAAATGTTGATAAATTCCTACTAGTTATAGCCATGACATTGAAAAACAAAATACAAAAGTGTATAAGAGCCACAGCTTATGGTCTTCAAATCTTGCACTCATTTCCCGTTTTCAACAATATATTCTACCTTTCTTTCAATAAATTAAATAAGAAAAATATGTTTTTTAACTGTAAGTAAATAGCGACAAGTAATTCCAGAAGGGGATAAAATTCCAGAGGGGGAGATGTTATTAGAGATGCATTTAAACCATTTTAGGAGTCATTTCTGAAATGTTCTAATGGAAATACTACGTTTCTTTGAGCCATGGCTATGCCTATTCACACCACCGTGACTGTTTGTGGCTGAACAACCCCCTAGCAAGTATTTTCAGCTGGAGCCTAACATCCAAAGTCAACATTAAAACTTAAAACGAACAGAAATTACTTCGTATATGAAAGGGGCTGCTTCCTCATCAAGGCCCCACTCCTTGCGCTAAAGTTTGACTCTTTTTCTTAACTCTACTTTTTAAAACAGTAAAAAAATGAGCGTAAAGAGCGGGGCGTTGATTGTCACTATTCTATTCGTCCTGTCTCTAAATATCCAATAGAGTGAAATTTTATTTACTCTATGAATAAAATAAAATATCTTGAATAAATCTTTTATTTATTCACTACACATTAGAAAATTTTATGAAAACACCCCTTTTAAAACGTAAATAAGCTGTAAAACAAAAAGGTTTGGTTTAGAAAAGGGTAAAATGAAAAGGGTTAAAAGTACAAATATTAATAAAACTACACAAAATCAAATTTATTTCAAAAAGTTTTGTAAAAAATAAATATAACATCAATTTTCCACTAGTAATGTTTTATCTTCGATTTAAAAAAATAGAAGGCAAATTAATCTTGTGAAGCTGAAGAGAAACTCTTTAGCAGTGTAGCTTAAAAGTCCCAGCTGCAGCTTTTTTCCAGCTAGATTAATAATTCCATCTAAAGCAGTGTTGCCAAATCTATTAAAAGAGGATTTATCAAGGGGAGTAAAAATCAAAATGAAAATATTACATATTGGGGATTCCCTTTTTCAATTCACTTAGAGCGCGTAATACAAGCGCAAGCCTTTTCAGCTCTTAAAGTTTGAAATCTTCGATCACTCTTGATTGCTTGGAATATTTTTCACGAAACTTGAAAATCTAACTTTGACTTGGAATAATTTACTTACACGAAAAGTCGACTGGCTATTAAATTCAATTTTCAAGCTCACTGAAATGTTTATAATCTGAAGGTAGAATACCTGGAATTCAAGATGAAATTCAGGCTCTAATCCAAATCGATTTAGCATGAACACTCAAACCAAAAATATAGAAACAAATTCCGAACATGATAATGCTTCGGTTAGAACTTCTTCAAAAATAAAAAGAATACTTTGGAGATTAATTTATTAATTTTTGAGGCCGCAGTGGCGAAGCATGACGAAAAAAAAAAGTATTTGGTGAAGAAAAAAGGGGATAATTCCAGACGGTTATAAAAAGCAGACTATCTCATTCATGACTTCCGCTCAACTGTCCTCGGTGCTAAAAAAAAATACATAAAGAGCAAAAACTACAGATAGTTGTCCCAGGACAAAATAAACAAAACACACCCTAAAATTAAAAACTAAAATAAAAACAAAAAAGTCTTCCTCAATACGAATTAATTTTAAAAAGCTTTTTCCATAAGACAAATTTTTCAAAAAAAAGTAAAGAGCTCCATTAAGCCAAGAATGAGCATAAATAAAGTCAAATAATCTTCCAAGTGTAAAAATACCACAAGTCACTATCAATAATTAGATGAAACTCAAAACAAACAGAAACTACAATAGATAGCCGAGTCAAACTCGAAACGAGCAAAAATTAACATGAGTAGAGCTAATAACCTCTATGCCTTTTCAAAACCAGGACACTATTTGCGCTTACGAAAAAAAAACAGACAAACAAATGACCGTAGATTGTCAGTTAAATACTGATATTTCTTCGTTAAGTTTTTGATAATTTTTTATTTATGAAAGTAAGAAAGCTGAAAACATTTCAAGCGTAATTTGTTTTTGCCCTGGCAAGGAATCAAAACCATAGCAACCAATTTCACCGACAAGACGTTTTTCAAGATGCTTCACAATTTCTTCGGATATCATATAATAGGGAAATGTTTACTTATGTTAAGAATGACACAATCTCGCCTGACATGCTATACTTCAGGGAGCTAGTAGGGGAATCCCCACTTGTAACTGAGGAGGGTACACACGTAGGTGTCACGTAACAGCAGCGTACACGTGGGTGTAAAGTAATATGAGCGCAAACGTGGGATGCTACGTAATGACGGTACACACATCTATGTTACATAATACCTTAATAGATTTTTTTTTTCCTCTGGCATTTCTTTTTCTTTCAAACCTTTTTTTTAGGAAACCTTTATATTCTAATGATTTTTGTCCCAATTAACATTCGAAAGAGATACTTCTATCCAATATAACTACACCTAGACCGCTGGACTAGTAACATATTTCTAATGTTATGATTAAGAAAATAGATTCTACGAAATAACCAATTACAAGCGCAGAGAATTCTCTTATCCCGCTTACTAGAATGATTAAACAATTGATTATGTGTTTCCTATAACTTCAGTAATTAAAATACTGAGGGTAAAATTGACTGCTAGAGTTTAATTATATTTGAAGCGCACCTCCCTGCTAAGTAATACTTTAGAAGGGTATTATAAACCCATACAAAGTGATTTTTCACTTCTAAGCGCTATAATTCTGGTATTTCGGAGGGTTCTCCTTGGAGAATCTCTAGATATGTTTTCATTAAAATTGATATAAACTTGTTCAAAACATAGAAAATATTCCTTCTTAGAGAATTTTTAGAAGTTTTCCTAGAGAATAATCTAAGTTCGCTTAAAATATAGAAAAATTGGGGCACAAGACTTGTGACTTAATTATATATTTTGTTCATTTTTTCTTGTATTATTTTCTCTCGATTCCTAGCCTGTGACCCTCAATTGCTGACTCATCCCCTAGCGAGTAATTTTCAACGAGTTGGGGGCCCTAGCAACCGATTCCAGAGGGGGTATGTTATAAGAGATACATTTAAACCAATTTAGAAGTTATTTCTGAGAGGTTTAAATGGAAATGCTATGTTTCTTTAAGACAATGCAATGCATATTCGTGGCATCGTGACAATATGTGGTTAGGCTATCCTATAAAAAATTCCAGAGGGGGGGGGGGAATGTTATTAGAGATGCATTTAAACCAAATTAGGAGTTATTTCTGAAATGTTCTAATGGAAATACTACGTTTCTTTGAGCCATGACTATGCCTATTCACATCACCGTGACTGTATGTGGCTTAACCACCCCCTAGCAAGTATTTCCAGCTGGAACCTAACATCCAATTACACTGGGACCTTAGCAATCTATTCCAACGGAGGATGAAAAATTTCAGTGCCAGCACATATCTAGAAAGATTTAACTATCTTTTTGAGGCAACCGGAAAAGGTGATAAAAAGGGATGCTTGTTTTACCCAGAATTATATCTACCGACATGGTAAATGATGCTAGATCGACTTTTAACTAGTCATTACGGTGAAGAGGTATCGAATGATCAGAAGATATACTAAGATGACCAAAAGCCGGCAAAGTGATTGAGCAGGCTATGGGATGATGATCAGACATTAGCATTCGAAAGGGATATTTCCATTCAATAGAACTGTGCATAATCAAACATTACCTTTGCTGTATTGGCTTGCAAATCACTGGATTTATCAACCAAGTTGGGAGTTTGCAAGGACTTATAACATACGTAAAATAACATGTTTAAGCCGAAAAATCAAGAAATCCTTCAATATACCGTTAACTAGTGTTGTACGTGGCGACATTTAAAAATTTGGCTAAATTCATCTGAAGACCCACCAAGAATTAGAAACAAACTTTTTGACGCTTAAGAAACAACCCTCCCAAATGCTAAACAAAGGACCTCCGACCCTTCTCCATAATAGCTGAAGCTCTTTTATATACAACTGCACACAGTATTTTCGTGCTTCAACCGAATCATCTACTCATATGAAGCATTAAAATATATGTCTATGTTGTCGTTTATTTTTTAGGACTACCCAAACCTTTAAAAACCAATGCGCCACTGTACGGTATTACTGCCTCTGCAACATAGGCTCAATATGCGGATAGTTTTTTCGATAATTTTAAATCGATTGATCATATCAGAATTTCCACACAATAGGTTTTGGGCCTTCTTTTGGCAAGGTGGCGTTTTGACTGGAAACACCGCTTTACTGTGGGACAATCTTTTTGGCTAAAATAGATACCCATGCTACCTGCTACTTTATAAATTAACATGCCACCGTACAGCATTACTATCTCTGAAACAGAAGGCCCAATGTGCGCATAGTCTTTTCGGTAATTCTAAATCAATTGACTATCTCAGAGTTTTCACACAATAGCCTTTTCACTTCTTCTGGCTAGAATTGCTATTTTGCACCACGAAAAGATTGAAAACACTGTTTTGCTGTAGGTAAGTTTTTCTGGCTAAAATAGCCTTTTTTTAGGACTGTATGCACATTTAGAAACCAATAGGCTGTTGTACGTCATTACTACCTTTGAAACAGACTTCCTTTTGGCTAGAATCTTTTTTTTGCACCGCATAATGCTTGGAAACGCGGCTTTGGGACAGTCTTTTTTGCCAAAAAAAATTTGCCCCTCATCATTTCTAAGACATTTTTGTTATATTTTTTTAATAAAGTAGCATCCAATTCCACTTCCCCCGCTTCTAACCCAATTACAATGGCTGCTCCTAAAATTCTGCTCCCTTCAATACCGGTTGAACCGATTCCAGTTCCCACTATGCTCCCTCTGATCCTGAATCAGAATTTGACACCGGTTGCGTCAGTTCCATATTTCTCACTTCTGACCGCCAAATCCACAATCCTGATCTCTTTAATTCCGCCCGAAGTTCTATCGATTCCAAGATTCTGTATGCGGCTGCCTAGGTGGTAATCTGTGGCTGGCAAATGACACCCTTCTGATGCATATTATCACGCCTAAGGGTTTTTCAAGCATTTCTCCCTCAAAAATAAATTTATGATCTAAAAATGACCATTGTTGTTATTTGAACAGTGCTGATTTTTCGTCTTGAAACTTGTTGCGTCCTGATTTGTCTCTTCGTGAAACTTGCACATTGATTTTTATCTTCTTGGAACCGATTTTCTTCATGGAACTTGTTGCATGTTGATTTTTTGTTCATGGAACTTGTTACGTGCTGATTCTGTACATGAAACTTATTGCATGTTGATTTTTCTCTTCCTGAATCTTGTACATTTATTTCCTTATCACGAAATTTTTTTTATCATTGGACTTGTTGCGTGCTGATTTTTGATTGAGGAACTTATTGCGCGCTGATTTTTTTGTTCTTGAAACTTGTTGTGTATTGCTTTTCCTCTTCGTGAAACTTGTACATTAATTTTTCCCCTCTTGAAACTGATCTTATTCACAGAACCTGTCGCGTGCCAATTTTTGTTCGCGGTACTTGTTACGTGCGGATTTTTCTTCTTGAAACTTGTTGCATATTCGTTTTTGTTTATGTGAAATTTTTACATAGATATTTCTCCTTCTGAAACTTATTTTGTTTTTGGAAATTGCTACAGGCAACTTTTCTTGTTCTTAAAACCTGTTGCATGCTGATTTTTTTGTGAAAGTTTTTGCATGTTGATGTTTCTCTTCGTAAAACTTGTACAGTGATTTTTCTAATCATGAAACTGATTTTGTTCATAAAACTTGTTGCTTGCTAGTTTTTTGTTCATAGAACTTGCTGCGTCTTTATTTTTGTCCGTGAAACTTGTTGCATGTTGATTTTGCACTTCGTGAAAGTTACACATCGAATTTTCTCAGTGAAACTGATTTTTCTCATGGAACTCGATGAGAAAATCAGTTTTATGATAAAAAAAATCATTGGACAAGTTTCACTAAGAGAAAAATCAGCATTCAACAAGTTTCGTGAACAAAAATTAGCAAGCAACATGTTTCCCGAAGAAAAATTAGCACATAACAAGTTCATGAATAGAATCAGTTTCATGAGGAGAAATATCAGCGTACAGCATTTACGAAGAGAAAAATCAACATGCAACAAGCTTCACAAGCAAAAATCAGCACGAAACATGTTCCAAGAACAACAATAAGCACGCAACAAGCTCCATGAACAAAATCAATTTCATGAGGAGGAAAGTAAATATGCAAGTTTGACGATTAGAAAAATCCACATGCGACAAGTTTTACGAACAAAAATCAGCACAAAAGGAGTTTCAAGAACAAAAATCAGCAAGTAATAGTTCCATGAACAAAATTGATTTCACGAAGAAAAACAACCTGCAATTAGTTTCACGAACAAAAATCAGCAGGCGATAAGCTCCTTTAAAAAAGTCAACACACAACAAGTTCCATGAACAAAAACTCTTTCATGAGGATAAAAATACATGTAAAAGTTTTACAAAAAGAAAAATAAACTTGTAATACGTTTCACGAAGAAAATTCAGTACCCAACAGGTTCTGAGATAAAAGAAATTCGTAAGCAACAAGCTCCATGAACAAAATCAGTAGAGACAAGTCAATGTACATTAATGTACAAGTTTCACGAAGAGATAAACCAGCGTGTAACAGGTAAGAACAGAAATTAGGACGCAGCAAGTTTCACAGGTGAAAAATAAGCACGCAATTTGTTCCATGAACAAAATCGCTTTCATGAGGAAAAATAATCAATGTACAAGTTTGGCGAAGAGATGAAACCGACGTGCGACAAGTTTCACGAACAAAAATCAGAAGGCAGCAAGTGCAACAAATGAAAAAAAAATCAGCACACAAACAGTTCCATGAACAAAATCAGTTTCAAGACGAGAAAAATGACTCTATAAGTTTCAAAAAGGGAAAAATCAAAACCCAACTAGTTTGGCAGCCAATGGGGACCTCAAATGAAATTGGAAGCTAGGACCACATTAAAATTCCTTGCTTGGGCTCCGTTGGAACTGGATACTTGGGCTCTATTGAAACTGGATGCTAGAACTGCTCACTAGAGGTGTGGCGTCTTGAAAATTCCCTCACTAGTGGGCCCTGAAAGTTTTTCTCACATCTTTAGGTTTTTTTAAAAGAATGTACATAGAAAAACATCCCCTATTATGTAACATGCACCTTCGTCTCGAAGAAGTTAATAACACCTGCTTCTTGAGGGGGTCACAGTTCATCTTACATCATTAAAGGAAGAAAGTAGTATTGGACATGGGTGCGTTCAAAACCATCTTTTAAAACCATCAGTGATACTACCGTTACTTGCCTTCCAATCACTTTTGACTATTAAAAGGATACCGGCCATTTTCAAATCTCCAATCGAATGAGCTTCTTTCAAAGTTTCTATGACAGCAAATGGCCATCTTGAAATTGCAATCAGATACATTTTGGAAAAGCACAAGGTGTGGGGGGTATCCACCCTCCAATCACTTTGAATCTTAAATAGAGGACTAGAACTTCTGATTACCAATCCAATGTGCCCAATGCAAAGGTTAGGCGATCATCCTTTCTACAGATACCTTATATACCCTCAAGACATAACTTACAGCCCTTTCCCTGAGGACTGTGGGGGGTTGTCATTCTAAAAGGACATAGACATTTCCAGACCTTTCAATTGCATTAAACCAAATAGCTATCTCAAAATTTTATTTGATGTATTTGGGGAAATGCAGGCCGTAAGAGGGAGTTAATTACCCTCTACTAACTTTTGACTACTAAAAAGGGCACTGGATCTTTCAACTTCCAATCAAATCAAATCAATCCGATCAAAAACGCGATGTTTGGGGGGGGGGGGATAAACACCCTCTGATCACTTCAAATCTTAAAAAAGATACTAGAAGTTCTGATTACCAATCCAATGAGCCCCCTTCTCAAAGTTTATACGATTGTCCTCTCTATATATACCTTATATGCCCAAAGGGCATAAGACAGGCTGCTAAACAAGCAAGATTAGCATTAAGAAATTGCATCTAATCATTTTATTCTCTTCAGTTTGAATGAGCTTATATTCTCATTTCATTCTTTTCGCCAGTCCTGGTTGAACTTCGTTGAAGTAAGGATGCTAGGGCTATTTTTTTTAAAATGTTTTAAAAAGCGTTTTTAATTATTCAGTTTTTAATCCTCACAATTTGATGTAAGTTCTTTTATATATATATATATAGTTTCTCTCTTATTCTTGTATTGTGCTGAAGACGGCCCTTGGACATAGGGCCGAAATATCTACAGAAATAATTTCCACTGTCTTGAAATTTTCCCTATTGTCTCTACGTTGTATTTGTTTGTTATGGAAAGGCAGTGTGGTCTTCGTCGCTATTTTCTTGCAACCGTTGCTCTGGGGGCTCTGAGGGGTTGTAATTCTCAAAGATATAATTTTTGGGCCTTTCAATTATGTTGAAAAAACGGCTGTCAAAAGGTTAGGATTGGATGGCCTTGGGGAAATAGTGGGCGTCGAAGGTGGATTCGTTGCCCTCAATTCACTTTTGACTTTAAAAGACGACACTAGCTCTTTCAATTTCCAATTGAATGAAATGCTTTTGAAGTTTCTAAGAGAACAAACGGTCATCTCAAAATTTTTATCAGAAGCATTTTGGGAAAATATGAGGCGTCTGAGGGAGGTATCTACCCTCCGATTACTCTGAATCTTAAAAACCGCACTGGATTTTTGATTACCAATCCAATGATCCCTCT
This sequence comes from Artemia franciscana, assembly GCF_032884065.1. Lineage (NCBI taxonomy): Eukaryota > Metazoa > Arthropoda > Branchiopoda > Anostraca > Artemiidae > Artemia > Artemia franciscana. The sequence continues at coordinate 23,102,030 of NC_088865.1, read as the reverse complement.
CCGATATTAATAGGATCACCCTTCCTATAATTACTTTATATGTCCTCAAGCCATGACTCACAACCCATTCCCCGAGGGCTGTGGGGGGTTGTCAGTCTCAAAGACATTAAATCGTGACTTTTCAACTACGTTGAACAGAATAGCTACCGAAAAATTTTGATTGGATGTGTTTTGAGAAATGGTGGGCTTGGGAGGGGTTTTAACTGCCGTCCGCCTAATAAAATGGACACTAGGCCTTTCAATGTTCTACGTTGAACAAAATGGCTTTCTCAAAATTTTGATTGGATATGTTTGAGGAAATAGCAGGTGTAGAAGGGAGAGGTTCTACTGTTAAAAAGAGCGCTTGCCCTGTCAATATCCAATTGAATGAGCTTTTTTCGAAGTTACTACGACAACAAATCGCCATCTCAAAATTTCTATTTGATGTGTTTTGGGAAAATACGAGGTTTGGAGGGGCTTCCAGCCTCTGATCTTTCTGAATCTTAAAAAGGGCTTACGGAATCTTAATATAACTTACAACTTTAGCCATGAGGGCTTGAGAGGGGTGGGGGGGGGGTTGCCATCCTCAAAGACCTAATTTCCGGATCTTTCAACTACGTCGAACAAAACGACTATCTCAAAATTTTTATTGAATGTGCTTAGGGAAAGAGTGGGGATGGGAGGGTATTAGTTATCCTCAAATCACTTCCGACCATAAAAAGGGCACTAGCCCTTTGAATTTTCAGTCAAGTGAGTCCTTTTTGAAGTTTCTATGACAACTCCTTCAATACAAGGTGCCCTGGTCTAAACAAAAAAATAATAATAATACATTGCGCCTACATCGCACTTACTTTGGCAGCGCTACTGGGCTGCCTATGATACTAGAGAGTCTTATCAAAGTCCCATTTATAATCAACTTAGTAATTCCGATCCCTCGCATAGCTTCTTTTTCACAAAGTTTCACACTCGAAATCTGATAATACAATACAGGGTACGTGATTAATGTTTCAAAAAGCTTTACATACTATAGTTTCCCATGCTTGAATAGTCATTCAGTGTCTGTTGTTTTATTTTGTTATTTCAAGTGCTCTTTCACCGTTGACTAGGGAAGACTTCTTTTATTTTAGTGGTTGTTTCTGAGGTTTATTTTGTCTTTACAAGGTCCTGAGGACTTTTATATGTATTATTTTTATTTATTTCCTTATCCTCACTGAGGACGGTCAGGCAGGGATTTAGTACGAATTTGTAGATAACTTAGAAGACCATGCTGTCTTTCCATGACGAAAATATATCAGTTCAAAATAGGGATGAAACCTTTTAATTGACAGTGAAACAAATATAGAAATTTTCTAACTGTTATTTTTTTTTAACTTGAAGTTATCTAAGTCGAGAATATGGGGATAATTTGATCAAGAAGGTGTCTAAATATATTAAGAGACACGCAAATGTTATAAATCAACAAGATTTTCTTTATCAATAAGAAGAAAAGGATTTTCCCACCCTCAATAAAATTCAATCTACATTTAGGCACATTTAAAGGAAAAAAGTTCGAACGAGGTCTACATTTCAAGACTTTAAATCATCTCATTAAAGATAAAAGGAGAAAAAGAATTTTATTAGTGAAAGATAACATTTTCCTGGAAAATTTTATTTCAAAAAAGGTGAGTGCAAGTGATTTTCGTTTTATTCAACAAACAGCAAAAAATCACTTCAATTGTGACTTTCACCTTTCCAGAGAAAGATTAATTAAGAAGTTTTGAAAATTATCTGAATAAGAAGCCGTAGTACCTTCGTCAAGTTAATTTTTCATCAAGGACCTTAACATTACAAGAAAAGTCCGTATTAGAAAACGTTCAACATTTTGCTGTAAAACTAATAAAGTCCCAGTAGAAGAAATTTTCTCTTCAATAGAAACATCTTTACACAGAAACCCCATCCTCATGAAAAATGTTAGCCTAGTAAGAGCTTTTATAGTGCAAACCCTGTCAGAGTTTGCTTTAAAACCAGAAATCTCTAACAATTCTATAAGAGACATAAGGATTCTTAATAATTCAAGAAGGGATGAATCTATTATTACAAAAGGAGACAAGGGTAAGACTTTAGTAGTAATGGATACCAAGAACCACGATTCAAAATTAAACGTTTAACTGAAATAT
>NC_088865.1:22969424-23099795 GCF_032884065.1 Artemia franciscana | reverse complement strand
GGGGGGGCGCGAAGCGCCCCACCAACTAGGTGTTGGGGTGGCGCGAAGCGCCACCCCAACTTCTAGTATATATATATATATATATGTATATATATATATATATATATATATATATATATATATATATATATATATATATATATATATATATATATATATATATATATATATATATATATATATATTTAACTACGTAAAACTTGCGAATATACAACATTCTTTGCTGTCCCATTGTCTGTCCATATAAATAGATTGTCAGGTTTACCAACTCTTGAACATGCAACATAATAATTGTCCATGGGAAAAACAATTCGTATTCAGATCTATACCGCATTTTTCTAACGATTGCCCTTGAGCTTTATTGATGGTGATTGCTAATCGAACATTCCCTGTGTCCCCGTCATCATTTATTTATCCCCCTGTGCCCCCGGCGTCCCCGTTGTAGTTGTGTCCCTGTGTCCTGGTCGTCATTTATATTTTCTTTGTCCCGGTCGTCGTTTGTGTCCCGGTATCCCAGTCTGTAATTTCTCTTCGAGTGTCCCGGTCGGCATTTATATTCCCTCTGTCCCGGTCGTCATTTGTGTCCCGATGTCCCGGTCCGTAATTTCTCTTTGAGTGTCCCGGTCGTCATTTATTTTCGCCTTTGTCCCGGTCGTCATTTGTGTCCCGGTGTCCCGGTCTGTAGTGTCATCTTATAATGAGGTCATATACAAAGCCTTATATACTTATACTGACGTCAAATGCAAACCCACAAACAAACAAACATGCATATATACAACTTATTTTTATATATATAGATACAGTTTCCTTTTTATAAATTTTTTTTTCAGTTTTTTCTTTTCTTAGTTTTTTTCTTTTTTAGTTTTCTTTTTTTTAGTTTCTTGTTTTTATTGATTTGTTTTCTTCAATTTGTCAATGTTCATTCTAAGATTGACACTTGGAAAAATCTTTACGTGCCAAGCATGCTAGAGCTCCAACAACTTATAATAAACCTCAACATTTTGGGTATCTGTTTTAAGGTTTTCGAATTACTTTAATCTATTGTCAAAATATATTGAAATATTTGTACAATTCCCAGTTTTTTTTTGTTTTTTAGCTTTTTTTAGTTTTTTTCTTTTTAGTTTTTTACCTTTTTTTATTTTTTTACGTTTTTTCTTTTTAGGTTTTTTCTTTTTTTAATTTTTTTTATATTTTAGTTTTTATTGAGTTTTTTTTTTCTTTTTAGTTTTTTTTTAGTTTTTTACCTTTTTTCTTTTTTCAGTTTTCTTTTTCTTCTTTATTTTTCAGCGTCACTATGTTATACTAAAATTTCTCTTTGAATTAACTATTTGAGCAGCTTACTCAGCGGTTTCTTCTGTCATTTTAAGATCTATACTAAAAATTCCTCTTCACGTGCCAAGCTTGCTAAAGCTCAACAATTTATAATAAACCTCAAAGTTTTAAGTATCTGTTTTAAGGTTTTCGAATTACTTTAATCTATTGTCAAAATATTTCGAAATATTTATTCAATTCCCAGATTTTACATTTTAGTTTGTTTTCTTTTTCTTCTTTATTTTTCAGACGTCATATGCAAACCCTCAACACAAAAATACATACAACTTATTTTTATATATATAGAAGATATAATCTGGCGTAACAGACATAGTGTAACAGACATAACACACAAACAACTTATTTTTATATATATACTAGCTGTTGGGGTGGCGCTTCGCGCCACCCCAACACCTAGTTGGTGGGGGGCGCTTCGCGCCCCCCCCAAGCCCCCCGCGCGCGTAAGTCGTTACGCGCCATATTAGTTACGCGCCATTGTAGTTGTGTCCCTATGTCCCACCTGTGAATATAGATATATATATATATATATATATATATATATATATATATATATATATATATATATATATATATATATATATATATATATATATATATATATATATATATATATATATATATATATATATATATATATATATGTTTTTAACTACGTAAAACTTGCGAATATACAACATTCTTTGCTGTCCCATTGTCTGTGCATATAAATAGATTGTCAGGTTTACCGACTCTTGAACATGCAACATATAATGGTCCATGGGAAAACAATCCGTATTCAGATCTATACCTCATGATTCTAATGATTGCCCTTGAGCTTTGTTGATGGTGATTGCTAATCGACCATTCCCTGAGTCGCCATCGTCATTTATATATCCCCCTGTGCACCCCGGCGTCCCCTTTGTAGTTATGTCCCTGTGTCCCGGTCGTCATTTATATTCCCTGTGTCCCGGTCGTCATTTGTGTCCCGGTGTTCCAGTCTGTGATTTCTCTTTGAGTGTCCCGGGCGTCATTTATATTCCTTGTGTCCCGGTCGTCATTTATATCCCCCTGTGCCCCCCGGGCGTCCCCCATTGTAGTTGTGTCCCTGTGTCTCGGTCGTCATTTATATTCCCTGTGTCCCGGTCGTCATTTGTATCCCGGTGTCCCGGTCTGTATATACATTCGTTTTTAGTTTTGTTTTTCTCCTTTATTTTTTTCCTTTTTTCTTTTTTTTCTTTTTTAGTTTATTTAGATTTTTAGATTTTTTAGTTTTTTTATTAGTTTTTAGTTTTTTTGTAGTTTTTTACCATTTTTTTAGTTTTTTTAGTTTTTTTTTTACTTATGTCCTGGTCGTCATTTATACTCCCTGTGTCCCGGTCGTCATTTGTGTCTCGGTGCTTTGTTGATTGCTAATTTATATTATATTTATATTTATATTTTTTATATTTATTAATATTTTTTTAGTTTTCTTTTTCTCTTATTTTTCAGTTTTTTTCCTTTTTTTTAGTTTTTTCTTTTTTAGTTTTTAGTTTTTTTTTGTTTTTTACCTTTTTTTAGTTTTTTAGTTTTTTTAGTTTTTTAGCTTTTTTAGTTTTTTTTATTAGTTTTTAGTTTTTTTTTAGTTTTTGCCTTTTTTCAGTTTTTTCAGTTTTTTTTTACTTTTTAGTTTTTTACCTTTTTTTAGTTTTTTTTTAGTTTTTTAGCTTTTTTAGTTTTTTTCTTTTTAGTTTTTTTTGTAGTTTTTACCTTTTTTAGTTTTTTTTCTTCTTTTGTATTAGTGTGAAATAATTCAGACGTCATATGCGGACAAACACGACGTCACTCGACAGACAGACAGACAGAAATAACCCACAAACAACTTATTTTTATATATATTTATTCATATTTTTTTAGTTTTCTTTTTCTCTTTTATTTTTCAGTTTTTTCCTTTTTTTTTGTTTTTTTCTTTTTTAGTTTTTAGTTTTTTTTAGTTTTTTACCTTTTTTTAGTTTTTTTTAGTTTTTTTTAGTTTTTTTAGCTTTTTTTAGTTTTTTTATTAGTTTTTATTTTTTTTGTAGTTTTTGCCTTTTTTTATTTTTTTCAGTTTTTTTTTAGTTATTAGATTTTTACCTTTTTTTAGTTTTTTTTTAGTTTTTTAACTTTTTTAGTTTTTTTTTTCTTTTTAGTTTTTTTGTAGTTTTTACCTTTTTTAGTTTTTTTCTTCTTTTGTATTAGTGTGAAATAATTCAGACGTCATATGCGAACAAACATGACGTCACCTGATCCACAGATCCACAGATCCACACACAGACAACTTATTTTTATATATATAGATAGAAGATTATTTTGCTTTTATTTCGATATATATTGCTTTTACGGGATAAGCTTTTCAGATCAACATATACATAAAAAAGAGGGAAAATGAAGAAACATTTTAAAATTGTTTTAACCTGCTCGTGCCAATGAAGCATTAGAAAATGATGAAATTACTGATTTATCATTGCTTGAAAATCTACGAAGTTTCGATATTCTAAGATTCTGCTGATATAATCGATCTTCAGCAACATTCGCTTATTTCAATCAAGGCCCTACCTAGTTATTTATTTTAAAGAGGATATGCGGTAAACTGATTTCAGACCAGTTTAAAAGTATGTACCAAATTGGATGTGGCCTGTTTCAACTTGAAGCAAAGACACTACCATATGCCACCCAGTTTAGAGAAGTTAAACATCCCAAACTCACCCCTAAGCTTGATTTTGAGACAAGAGTTAAGAATCTAAGAGTACCTGGCATGTCGTTTTGTACAGTCGAACAAAAAAAAGATATCAAGAAATAAGTATTCTTCATAGTCACCCCTCTTAAATTCAAGTAAATTCATAATTTTATGAATAACTAGATGGGTCCCGGCGGCTTCGCCGTCGGGCCCCAGCAGAGCACGCCACAGGCTTCTATATATGGATTCTCATTGTCCCTTGTGTTCTAACCACAGAAAGTGCTGGGGTCCGGCGGCTTCCCCGCCGGGCCCCATCATGGCACGCGGCAGGCTTCTATATATGGATTCTCATTGTCCCTTGTGTTCTAACCACAGACAGTGCTGGGTCCCGGCGGCTTTGCCACTGGTCCCCGCGGGCCCAAGCATGGCACGCGACAGGCTTCTATACATGGATTCTCATTGTCACTTGTGTTCTGGGTCCCGGCAACGCTATGTCATTTTTGGATCGAATTGATGACGTAAATTGGTTTAGTTTTCTGTTTTAAGGTTTTCGAATTGCTTCAATCCATTGTCAAAATATATAGAAATATTTGTGCAATCACCAGTTTTTTACATTTTTAAGCAATCTATCTATATAAAAATAAGTTGTTTGTCTGTCTGTCGACTGACGTCATGTTTGTGTGTCGACTGACGTCATGTTTGTTGACTGACGTCATTATAAGGATTGAGCTGTATGTCGTCATGAAGTTGTTTGTCGTCTGACGTCATGTTTGTCGACTAACGAAACTACAAACCGGGACACCGGGACACAAATGACGTGTTATGTCTGTCATAACGTAATTGAGGCAACAATCTTGACAGGGCCTTTTGAGGGTGAGGCTTTTCTTATTCCACGCATTCTCATGATTCCAATGGATCTGCCTTTTCAAACTAAAAGATTGCAATTCCCAATTTGATTAGCATATTTAGTTTTCAGTCCAGAACCACTAAAGCTATTATGTAAATATCAAAAATATTTATGTTGTCTGAGCAATAATTTTAGTTTTTATTTCAAAATAGAAAATTACCTGACAATTTTAGAATTATATCTATCTATATATATAAAATAAGTTGTCTGTCTGTGGATCAGGTGACGTCATGTTTTCTGTGTCGACTGGCGTCATGAAGTTAGTTGTCGTCATTTTTGCTATGACGGTGACGTCATTAAAGATATTTAAGACATATATGTTCACGTAGAAATCTATTAATGTTTAAGTTTAAAATGACTGATGAACTTACAATGGCAAAAGCCGATGAAGATGCTCAAAGAGTCTATGCCAAAAAACTTGCTGCGGAATCAAAAGAACAGCAAGGAAACAGGCTTGAGGCTAAAGAACGCAAAACCGCGCAGTTAGATGAAGATCTACCTGGACAGCGAGAGTCAAAACATATCAAAACTGAAAATGATAGTGATGATGATTGGGTTTGGGATCTTGACTTGGATAAGGTCATCAATGCCTACCATATTTTAGTTAAAAAAACAAAGGTTTGGCGATATGTATTTCATAGTGAAGCTGAAAAATAAAGAAGAAAAAGAAAACTGAAAAAGAAAAAATGTAAAAAACTAAAAAATACTAAAAAGAAAAAAACACTCAAAGAGAAATTACAGACCGGGACACAAATGACGACCGGGACAGAGGGAATATAAATAACGACCGGGACACTCAAGGAGAAATTACAGACTGGGATACCGGGACACAAATGACGACCGGGACACAGGCAATATAAATGACGACCAGGACAACAATGGCAACACCCGAGGAAGCTGCTCAAAACGAATGTATTCGCGCCGAAGTAGCTGAGTTGGTAAAGCGTTATGTTTCAGGTTCTAGGTCCGAGAGGCTCCAGGTTTGAACCTTGGCTTTAGCATTAATACAAAAGAAGAAAAAAACTAAAAAAGGTAAAAACTACAAAAAAACTAAAAAGAAAATATATATATATATTTATATATATCATCTTTTCCACAAAAATAATAATTTAGTACTTCTGCTTAAAAACAGCAATCGAATTGATGCCTCCTGATACGCAACTATCAACAAAGTGGCAATCGTTGTGGTCGGTGATCAGTTCTTACCTCGAGATGATATTCTTTATAGGCGAAACAATCAGTTGACAAGAATTGCTTAAACTCATCGATGCTACGATGCCCTACAATATCCTGACGAATATAAATGACGCCCGGGACACTCAAATAGAAATCACAGACTGGGACACCGGGACACAAATGACGACGGGGACACAGGGAATATAAATGACGACCCGGACACAGGGACACAACTACAACGGGGACGCCGGGGGGCACAGGGGGATATATAAATGACGACGGCAATGGGAGCGCTTCAGTCATTTTACAATTAGAAATTTCTCTTTCAACGGTCTTCTTACAATTAAAAATTTGTCTTTGAACGATATTCTTAAATACCTGTGTCCTGGTCGTCATTTATATTGCCTCTGTCCCGGTCGTCATTTGTGTCCCGGTATCCCAGTTTGTAATTTCTCCTTGAGTGTCCCGGTCGTTATTTATATTCCCTCTGTCCCGGTCGTCATTTGTGTCCCGGTCTGTAATTTCTCTTTGAGTAGTTTTTCTTTTTAGTATTTTTTAGTTTTTCACATTTTTTCTTTTTTCAGTTTTCTTTTTCTTCTTTATTTTTCAGCTTCACTATGAAATACATATCGCCGAACCTTTGTTTTTTTAACTAAAATCTGGTAGGCATTGATGACCTTATCCAAGTCAAGACCCCAAACCCAATCATCATCGCTATCATTTTCAGTTTTGATATGTTTTGACTCTCGCTGTCCAGGTGGATCTTCATCTAACTGCGCGGTTTTGCGTTCTTTAGCCTCAAGCCTGTTTCCTTGCTGTTCTTTTGATTCCTCGGCACGCTTTCTTTTCTGACTTTCTCTATCAGCAGCAAGTTTTTTGGCATAGACTCTTTGAGCATCTTCATCGGCTTTTGCCACTGTAAGTTCATCAGTCATTTTAAACTTAAACATTAATAGTTTTCTACGTGAACATATATGTCTTAAATATCTTTAATGACGTCACCGTCATAGCAAAAATGACGACAACTAACTTCATGACGCCAGTCGACACAGAAACATGACGTCACCTGATCCACAGACAGATAACTTGTTTTTATATATATAGATAGATATAATTCTAAAATTGTCAGGTAATTTTCTATTTTGAAATAAAAACTAAAATTTATTGCTCAGACAACATAAATATTTTTGATATTTACATAATAGCTTTAGTGGTTCTGGACTGAAAACTAAATATGCTAATCAAATTGGGAATTGCAATCTTTTAGGTTGAAAAGGCAGATCCATTGGAATCATGAGAATGCGTGGAATAAGAAAAGCCTCACCCTCAAAAGGCCCTGTCAAGATTGTTGCCTCTATTACGTTATAACAGACATAACACGTCATTTGTGTCCCGGTGTCCCGGTCTGTAGTTTCGTTAGTCGACAAACATGACGTCAGACGACAAACAACTTCATGACGACATACAGCTCAATCCTTATAATGACGTCAGTCGTCAAACATGACGTCAGTCGACACACAAACACGACGTCAGTCAACAGACAGACAAACAACTTATTTTTATATATATATATATATATATATATATATATATATATATATATATATATATATATATATATATATATATATATATATATATATATATATATATATATATATATATATATATATATATATATATATATATATATATATATAAGGCTAAAGAACGCAAAACCGCGCAGTTAGATGAAGATCCACCTGGACAGCGAGAGTCAAAACATATCAAAACTGAAAATGATAGCGATGATGATCGGGTTTGGGATTTTGACTTGGATAAGGTCATCAATGTCTACCAGATTTTAGTTAAAAAAAACGAAGGTTCGGCGATATGTATTTCATAGTGAAGCTGAAAAATAAAGAAGAAAAAGAAAACTGAAAAAAGAAAAAATGTAAAAAACATCACGACCGGGACACAGGGAATACAAATGACGACCAGGACACGCTGAAAAATAAAGAAGAAAAAGAAAACTGAAAAAAGAAAAAATGTAAAAAACTAAAAAATACTAAAAAGAAAAAACACTCAAAGAGAAATTACAGACCGGGACGCAAATGACGACCGGGACAGAGGGAATATAAATAACGACCGGGACACTCAAAGAGAAATTACAGACTGGGATACCGGGACACAAATGACGACCGGGACACAGGGAATATAAATGACTACCAGGACACAGGTATTTAAGAAAATCGTTCAAAGACAAATTTTTAATTGTAAGAAGACCGTTGAAAGAGAAATTTCGTATTGTAAAATGACTGAAGAACCTACAATGGCAACACCCGAGGAAGCTGCTCAAAACGAATGTATTCAAGCCGAAGTAGCTGAGTTGGTAAAGCGTTATGTTTCAGGTTCTAGGTCCGAGAGGCTCTAGGTTTGAACCTTGGCTTTAGCATTAATACAAAAGAAGAAAAAAACTAAAAAAGGTAAAAACTACAAAAAAACTAAAAAGATATATATATATATATATATATATATATATATATATATATATATATATATATATATATATATATATATATATATATATATATATATATATATATATATATATATATATATATATATATATATATATATATATATATATATATATATATATATATATATATGTATATATATATATATATATAAAAATAAGTTGTCTGTCTGTGTAACGATGACTCTGGTCAAACATTTTCAGATCAATTGCAGGCAATTGGAAACGGAAAGCTCCCAGTAGTGGGAAAGCCAAGAATGTTGTATATTCGCAATTTTTACGTAGTTTGAAACACATATATAAATCTATCTATATTCACAGGTGGGACACAGGGACACAACTACAATGGCGCGTAACTAATATGGCGCGTAACGACTTACGCGCGTGGGGGGGCTTGGGGGGGCGCGAAGCGCCCCACTAACTAGGTGTTGGGGTGGCGCGAAGCGCCACCCCAACAGCTAGTATAATAATAATTTCTTTTTAACGTTAATTGGCACTTTGACAAATTTTCTTTAAGCAGCAAGCATTCTAAACTTCAACAATTTCTACTAAACTTCAAACTTCTGGTTTTCTGTTTTCTGGGTTCCGGCGGCAAGAACTAATAGGAAACTGCAAACGAATTTGAATGAAAAGTTGTATAGTAAGAAGTAATAATTTATTTTCATTGAATAGATAGCATCAATAGATCGAGCATTGATTTAACAATTGAATAGATAGCATCAATAGATCGAGCATTGATTTAACAATTGATTAAATTGACTTAATAGTTACAAATTTGCATATCTTCTTTCCTGATAGGAGAAAGTCTTCACGGATAAACTTTCTGTGTCAAGAAGCCCAATCAAAAGTTGCCCTTCTACCCACCAATCTGTGAAAAAGAATTCCTCTGGAAATGAAAAAGTTGAAAGTAAATCCCAAGTTAATTTCAACAGGGATGGTGAAAAAATGGACAAACCTGTTCCTAGTTTATGGACTATATCAACTCTGCCTGATTTCATACCGATATCTTCGAGTACTCCAATGAATCTTTCTGTTAAAAGAAAAAGAAGAAGGAAGTCTCTTGATTCTCCTATGCATAAAGACAAGAAGAAATTAAAAGGAAGCCCAGTTGCCAACAACTTAGGAAGTCATTTGTTACTATCTCCTGTTGGTGCCTCTAGGACGCGAAAACGGAAAATGGTGTGCCAGGGAAAGACTAATGAAAGTGATATTGAAGCTATCGAAATATTGGGTGATGACGGGAATCTGAGTAAATCAAAGGTACAAGGGCCTTCTGTGAAGTGTTCTAAATTGCGAGGACAAACTCCGGTGAGAAGACCAGCAAAAATGTTAAACAGACAAACTTCAAAAATCAGTAATCTAAATGTGAATGTGCAGACCAATTCCCAAATCGGGGCTACCCAGTTACGTGAAGTGATTGTTGATAGGGCAAATATAGCTTATCGGTATTCGTAAGTAGACCATTAGTCCTCCAATTTCTAAAGTGGTGGCAACACCCCATTGTTACTCGTAAATGGTATTTGCTGGTTTTAGCTCGGGCTATATTGGTCATAGTAGGTTCTGCTTGTTTTACACGGCATTTTTGAAATGCATATTTTAATGTGTTTCGATTTGGATAGGCTATATATTTTGCAATATTAGGGTCAGATTTGAAAAGAGCAAGCTCAGGAACCGTTCAACACTATTTTTAATGAAAATCAAACTATAGCCGTGAAATTTGTTGCTAATATTTAGATTTTAAACAGTCATATTTTGACCTTAACTGTTTTAATGCGCTCAAGTTGTGCCCTCTAATCATACAGTTTAAAATCCTGTGTGACATTCAACAGAGTGTTATATGTTCATCCTTCCATTCTTCTATAAAAAGAATGAGCAAGTGGTGTAATTTTAACTTTTTGCACCTGGCAAGAGCGCAATCCACGGGCGCATTTCACAAAATGTAGGGGAGGGAAGGGTCTCTGATGCATTTTTCAAAATCTAGGGTGGGGGCAAAAATCTACGGGGATAATTGTAGCAAATCCCCAAGTTCCCACATTAGCGTTTCTGTTATCGTCTCCCCCCTTCTAGAGGCGTCTTTTCTGTGCTTTTCTATTATGCTGATTGAAATGCCTTTTTGCATATTGACCTAGTGACGTACGGGACTACAAGAGCTCCTGGGCCGTTAAAGATGCAGCATTTTACCCTCCCAAGTCTTAGCCCGGTAATGGGCACTATAATTCATAATTTACGACCGAATATGCCCTCCCCCACCCTAAAATTTCTACAGCATGAATTGCGGAAAAAAATAGTGGTTGGTACTAAATGAGATACACACCGTTTACTAACTTGCGCTATTGCGTTGACAATGGTTATATCCATAAACAGAAAAAAGAAATAAGGGCTATAATTTTTCATAAACAGTAATTTGAAAGCCTCGCTTGACTTATTTTATTCATTACAAAATTTATTAGTTGATGCAAACCACTGTAAGCTGTGCATAAACGTTGAAAAGTGGGGTGCCTAAATAGTAGACTTTTAAACCCAAACTTTTAAACTGTTCTTTGAATATCCTTGAAACACATGTATAGAATGGATTCTTGAATGTCCTTCGATTCCTGATTTGATTTTGGTGGGAATTATCCAAGGGTCTGAGAATAAATTAGAATACTGATGCGAAGGGCCTCAAGTTTGTGTTTATGGTGACGTGGCCGGTTTTCTTTAAAAGATGAGATTTGTTCTTCAAAAATAATCGTAAAAGCTTTAAATATGACTATTTTTACTATCACACTGTCGACTTTTCACTAAGTGGTATCAAATTTCCGGTAATAATTAACACAGAACTCTTAGATTCACCATGTTCACTTTAGATTAACTCAGTATGCATCTCAGTTTGAGAAGAATATCGCGTAGTGTCTTTCAACTTTCAATAGTAAAGTAAAAATTGCCAAATTTCAATAACAAGAAAATGCACAAGAGGAGAAAAACTACACCAAAGAGGTAAAAAAACTTTAAACTGTAAATTGGTCCTTTTTGGCACTTACTGCCATCTATCCACCACTTTTTTAAATCTGCATAGACTTTAGTTTCATCATCAGTGTGCAATTTTTTACATAAATCACAGAAAGGATGTCTTACATTAAAACTCACGTCATATTCCTCCTTCCACCTCAAATATTGTTGATATTTAATAGGATCATTGCCAATTTCTTTTACAATATTTGCCAGTTCCCTAGGACTATGGTTCATAGCGTTGATATATGAATTGGCAGGCAAAATTCTTTCAAAATCTGCTGCACCATATACAATTGGTATGACATTATGCTGAAGCAAATTAAATAGCTTTTCAGTAACGTAATCTTTGCAAAGAGAGTTTTCGAAAGATAAATAAAATTTATAATCTTTTTCGATTATTTCATAACATTCTTTCCCCAGGGTTTTTGGACATGAATTGGATCCACATTTTCCATATATTTCGACTGGTACATGCTTACGCAGTTCTTCAACATACTTTTCTCTGCCACTAGATGTTAAGCAGTTGCTAACCATCCACGCCACCCACTTGTCTTTAGTGAACTTTTTGAATTCTTTCGCAATTGGTTTTTCTCTCTTCTTTATTTCTCCATAAAGCCATAATATATCAGAATCAGTTCTATATGTCATTGTCCAATTGAAGTAATTGTCATAACTGTTCTCAATTTTGAAGTTTTCTGGAGATTCCATTGAAAAGAATACATATCTTTGGTGGGACAGTCGCGCTAATCTGGCTTGAGATGGTTGGTACGTAGGTGCATGAAAAAGAACAGCACTAGCCTCCAATAGGTATGATTTATCGTTAGTGACATAACAGTTACTGTATTCACAATGGCGTTCTTTAAAAGGAGCATCTCCGAAGCCGAAGTGATAATCCACTGAATCGAAAAAAGAGTTCCACAAAAGTATAACTTTTGTGGAATTAGTTAGCTGCATTTTTAGACCATTCTGCTTGAGTTTCTTATCGTCAACTGAAGCTAAATATGCAGTATAAAAAATCATCAGTGTTGCAAATATGGATATACAAATAAATATCAGTTTAGCATACATTCTTGCCTCTTAGACCTAAAATATAAAATGAAAATAATTTTCATACACAATTGAAGATTTCAATTAAAATGAAACAAATCTCTCCCTGAAAACCTTCAAGGCTTATCTCTGGTCTTTATTCGTCAAAGAATTTCTTGTCATTTGTTAAAAGTGATATGTCATTTTGGAAATGGCAAGAATTTCTAAATCTTCCTTGGTAGGAAAGACCGGGGCAATATGGACACTTGTAAAATATGTACTCCCAACTCCTATGTACTCCAGATGACTCTGGATTAAAATTCATTATAGCCAAAATAGGCGACGTTAAGGGTGGAGACACTTGGTAAGTAACTTCCGTCGTTTGAATTACGAATTCATTTCTGAGAGTATAAATTTAGAAATTTTAAAAAGGGAAGTAAACTCCTTTGTTTTCACTGAATTAAAATTGTCAGCAAGCAGTATTTAATTCCACATTGTATTTAAGCCAAGTTGAAGAGAGTACTACTTAGGGCAGGAATTGGACACTTACAATTTTAAGTGGCACTTCTTGGAGAGGACATGTTGCAATTTTTATCGTAATTGATTAAGAAGCAATATGGACACCAATGAACAGGGTAATATAGTCAAGGACGTTCATGATACCCCACCTGCGGAACAATCTGCGCCACATTTAAATAACAATAGCTAATTACGTTTCACACGGCAAGAACTTATATAAGAAAGTCAACTACGGGCTTAACAGACGGGGAGATATTTGAAGAAGCTTTTCTAATGATTTACAGTGGTGTTTCCAAGAAGAAAATATTTAAGCAGCTCAATGTTCCTCAAACTGGGTAGAACTTTGGAAGGAAGTTCCCTTAAATGAACTTGAGAGTAAGGAACCAGGGGAATTTAAAGCTGAAAAATGGATTAAAAAAATATTTAGTGTTATTAAAGAAAATAATCTAACTAATTATCTTAAAAAAGCTAGTAATTTAAGAATTGTATCTAAGCCACGTTCAAGAGAGCGCTACTTAGGGTAGGAGTTGGACACTTAAAATTTAAAGTGGCACTTCTTGGAGAGGATATGTTTCACTTTTTATCGTAATTGATTAAGGGGCAATATGGACACCAATGACCAGGGTAATGTGGATAATCTAATTAAAGAAAACAATCTAACTAATTATCTTACAAAAGCTAGTAAGCCTAAAACAGTGCCGAATTTTGGCCTACCAGTTAGAAAAACGAAAAAGAAAAAGATTCCGGACAACTGATGAAATAATAAAATTGCTGGTACAGATGGGTTTACTTCCCTCCCGAAATAAAAGCCAAGTGTGTCTACCTGTTTTCCTCAGGCTAAAAGCACTGCTCAGGCAAAGACATTCAATCAAACAACAGACAGTGAGTTTTACGACAACTACTCGGCTATGTTAGAAAGCGGAGAGATTTGAAGCATATGCTATACAGAATGTTGACGAAACCAGCCTTACTACTGTGCAGAATCCCAAGACAGTCTTAGCTCCAAAAAAGTGCTAAGCAGCTAACACCACACGAGAGGGGTGAACTTATAACAATATGATGTGCAGTTAGTGCTACAGGTGTAGGAATTTCCCTTTAATAGTCTTCCCGCGCGTTAACTCCATAGCTCGTATGGTCTCTGGTACCCCTACTTGCACAAATGGTCCTGCTTATTTAAGCCGATGGATGACTGATCTTTTCAGAATTTTTAAAACACTTTCAGCAGCACACACGATACAGTCTTGCCTGAAAAGTCTTATTGATCAAGGACAACCATGCGAGTCTTATCAGTCCAGAATCAGTATGATATCCTAAATCGGAAGGGATTGTAATGCTTACTAGCCCACCACACAAAAGTCATAAGTTTCAGCTACTGAATAGATCTGTCTCTGGACCACTAATGTGTCTAAAGCACCTATGTGTCTGATCGTGTAGAACCAGCCTCTCCAAGTTTTAGTCCTCCCAAAAACAAGGATCTGTTTAAACCAAGCACATCTTCAAGCGCGTCTTCAGGATTACCAGTAGAGACGCATGTATACCCAAATATCTCCATTGGAAAAATTTCTCCTCACCCTTAAGTCCGTGCCAGAAAAATATTACGAGCCGCAAAAGGACCAAGAGCATCATAGCTACTACTGACAGACCTGTTAAGAATCAACTTATGAAAGACTTCGATAAATGAACAGCGAAACCTAAGGGAAAGAAAGTTTAAGAAGCAACAAAGCACAAATTAGCAAGAAAGGGAGGGGAGAAGTTTTGACACCATAGAGAGCGGTCAGGATGAAATGGAAGAAGAATTCAATCTTAGTGACTCAGATGATGAAAATATGCATGCAGAGATTGTGGAAGACATTGACTATGAAGATGTGAAAACTGGTGACTATGTCCTTGTATTAGAGGGTAAAATAGGGAAAATCCCAACCGACTCAATTGGCAAGATCATTTCACAGGAGAAAGACAAATACGAGGTACTCTATTTAAAAATACTTGTGCCTTCCAGGAAGTTCACGAGGACAGATCAGATTTTTACATGAGACACAGCAAGCATCAAAATGAACACCATTTGTACTCCATTATTTACTGGTGGTACTCTGCGATAAGCAGAACAGCATGTTCTTTATTTTTCTTCTATTTTGACTTTTTGCAACCCCTGGTATAATAAATATCAGTGTTCAAATTACCGTTACCAAGGGTCCATTATACCCCGTAATCCATGTATCATGGATAATTTTGCTGATTTTAGTTTGATCATTTTCTGTGAGAATCTGGTAAGAGGTACAGTTTTTCATATATAGCTCAAATATAGCCAACACGCTGAAATTAGTGTTGGTAGAATCTGTTGTACAAAAATGAATTTTACTAAAAAAGTTATTTGCAATTCTCTTAAAGAGTGTCCACAGTTCCCCGGTCTCCTCTATATGATGCTAGACACAGTTTCATGGGAAGTAGATCGCTATATGTACCATGTCAACTTTGCGCGCATTGAAATTTTGTAGAAGTGGATAAAAATTGTCATGCCAGTGCAAAAAACAACAACTATTTTTGAGTGCAAAAAAAGCGTAATTCTTGAGTTCGTTTCGTTTAATTAACAAGTACTGGTATATCAATCCAGCAAAATCGACTGGCAGTGCCACATTCAATGCCTCGCTTATCTTTACTACGAATCAAATTCAGACAAAGAAAGTCCACTTCGGGGAGCTAGGGTCTCAGAAAGCAGAAATGTCATCTGTCAGTGTATTTTCACTATTTTTATCGACACATGTTGCAAGGGCTATGCAGCAATATTTTTGTTTTGTTTTGACTTTACTCTTGACTTCCAACAGTCAAATTGTTTTTTTGGCCTGGAAGGGGTATCTGGATCTGAACATGAAACCTCTCAGTTAGTAATCGAATGCTATACCTCTTTTTTACAAAGACAGGTATTAAGCCTGTCGGCTAACCCTGTTTCAGCTGGAATCGGTCCTTGTGTCAGTAGTGTGATATTAACTACTGCCTTTTTTTCAAAGACATAGATTAATCGACTGCGGCACTGTCAGAGATACAGATACTGCGGTACTGTCAGAGATGTCAGAGATACGGCACTGTCAGATATATAGACGGTGTTTGGAACAGTGTTCTAGGATCTGTAACACCCGACTGCTTGAACGACAATTGGCTTAGGCTCCTTCAGCTGTGCAACATGCCCAATCTCGTGATCACCAACACCCTTTTTCAAAGGAAAGAAGTTCACAAATATACCTGGTATAGCAATGACGGGCGAACAAGAAAGATGTTAGACTACATAATCGTGTCCCGACGCTGGCGTTCCTCTATAACTAATTGCCGAACTTACAGAAGTGCAGAATTGGGAAACACCGACCACAGGCTTGTCGTTTCTAACCTTAGACTACGCCTGAAAGCCCATAAAAGTGACCACCGTCCTCCCAAATTAGACCTGAACAATCTCACAAACTCCAACACGCGCCAGGTCTATGCTGTCTCCATCTCAAACCGTTTCGACTGTATTGGTCAAATTTCAGAATCTGAAGAAGCATGGCAACTATTCAAGGACGGCGTATTGCTTTCGGCCGAAAGTACTATTGGTCGTCTGAAACCCAGAAAAAAGTCCTGGATATCGCAGGAAACTCTAGATATTATTGAACAGAGTCGCAAAGCACGCCTAGCGAAGGACATGGTTACCTACAAACGTCTAAATGGCGTAAGAAATAAATTCCTCCACGGAGACAGAAAGCTGTTCACCGAAAAAAAGGCAGCTGATCTCGAGGTGGCCGCCAGAAAGGGTGACACATGCGCCTTATACAAACACCTTCGGGATCTTACAGATGGAAAGCCATCCTCTCTAGGCCCTATCATATCTAATGATGGAAATATTATCACTGACGAGAGCGCTCAACTGTCCGCCTGTAAGGATCACTTCTCTTCACTTCTAACCCTGAAATATGTTAGCCAGCCCGACCCTGACCTTCTTCAAGTTGCATCCAACACCCCTGAGGCCCCGTGTGAAAGTGTGCACCACCCCTTCACCTCTACAGAAATCTTGAATTCTCTGAAACGGATGAAAAACAACCGAGCCCCAGAAGTCTGTGGTATCCCTGCAGAACTGCTGAAATATGGTGGGGCAGCGACCCTTTTCTGGCTCCAAGTACTGTTTTCCATAGTATTTCGTACAGAATGTATTCCAAAAGACTGGCGAGCGGGCATCATCCTGCCTCTCTGGAAACGGAAAGGCAGTCGCAGAATCTGCTCTAACTATCGTGGCATCACACTCCTCTCTGTGCCCGGGAAGCTCTTCGTTATGACCCTCCTGGACCGCTGTACCACTTTCCTCAGAAGCCAACGAAGAATCCAACAGGCTGGCTTCATGCCAGGAAGGTCCACCGTGGAGCAAATATTCACAATGCGGCAGCTGATAGAAAAGACTCGAGAATTTCAACAAAATGTTGCCTTTGTGGATTTCAAGGCTGCTTTCGATTCTGTCGACCGGCAATCACTCTGGCTCATATTGAAAACAACGGGACTACCAGCGAAGTACTGCAACCTTTTCGAGCGGCTCCACAAAGGGACTGAGAGCTGCGTGCAGGTCAATGGCAGACGCAGCTCATCTTCTGAAATCAATACTGGAGTCCGTCAGGGTTGTGCTGCTGCCCCAGAACTATTTAATTGTGTCATCGACTACATTATGACTCGGACCATAAACCACCTCCAGTTTGGGTTGCATTACGGTGATAGAATACTTTCAGACGCTGACTAAGCTAATGACTTTGCTCTTGTCTCTGATTCACCGTCGAAGCTCACAGAAGCCCTACAAATCCTTGCTGATGAAGCCTTAAAGATAGGGCTGTCGATTAATTGGCAGAAGACAAAAGTGATGTTTGTTGAGCCCCGTAATTCGCCACGTCCCCCGCCAGTCCTAATGGTCGTTGACAAACCAGCTGAAATTGTTGAAGAATTTACATACCTTGGCTCTATCCTCTCAAATGACGGATCAATCCTCAAAGATCTAAAACACCGAATTGCCAAAGCCTCAGTAGTAGTGGGAAGACTAAGTGCCCTTTGGAGGAAACCTTCTATCAGCCGTAGGACCAAGATGCGCATATACAATGCTTCGGTGGGATCCGTGCTTCTTTACGGAGCCGAAACTTGGCCAGCCACTCGGTCTGTGCTTAGCACCGTAAATATAGCTCAAACAAAACACCTTCGCAGCATTGAAGGACTACGTTGGCACGATTTTGTTAGCAACGAGAACCTCCTGGCGTTACCTGGTCAAACTCCCTTCTCAGTCCAACTCGCCCAACGAACACTACTCTGGTACGGACATCTCCTTCGCATGCCCCCCGACACTCCAGCACGAACGATTTTTGACTTCGATCCCGTGCTGCACGGCGGGAAACCCCCAAGAGGTCGTCCCCCAACTAGATGGAACGACACGACAGGTGCCTTCTTAGTCATGGCAAATATTCAGGAGGATGTCCACATCCTTGCAAGAGACCGGTCCAAATGGAGGCACCATGTAGCACCACTCTCGACGCCGGAAGCATTTCGGCAGGAGCATTAAGTCAAAGTTAAGTCAAGTTTGAATACACATTTGAATAGTGCCTTACAATAAAAAGAGAAATCAGTTCATCCCCTAATTCCCTGAAGAGACTCTTTCGATTGGATAAAACTGAGATAAAACCACTCTATGGTTGCACGGTACCGTGCAAAATAATTAATGTAAGAATTCGTGTAACCATACTTTCAGACATATTGGCTTGGGTAGTGTACAATGTTTATTGTTTTACAGAGTACGGAGAAATGAGCCTCCTATCTCCTCTATTCACCAGAAAAAGTTGGAGTGATCTCGAGCGATGATCTAGATCTCGAGTGATGGTCAGAGAAACATTACAAACCAGTTATAAACGACCCAGCTCCAGTATAAACTTGGATATCACTATTTGTGTATAGAACAGGGCTAACAAACTTGGATATTTTAGCTGGTAACAAAAACTGGTTAAAAGCACATAGTCCAATTAGTGATGTTTCTTTCGAGACACTTTATTTTTCTAAACATGTTTGGAATTTTCAGTTACTATGGGTCATAGTTTGCCCTTTGCTAGATTTTTAAAAAGGCAGTAAGGGGAAGCGTGAAAGAGGCTGGGTTGCAAGCCTCTATTGAATGGTATTCATATATTAAGATTTCACTGGTGCCCCTTTCAAGATTCCCAGGTTTTTTACTCCGGAAATGGCAGCAGAATGATACTCCATTCAGAATTCTCAGGCTTTCTACTCAAGCAATGGCACCACAAAATAATGCGATTACCACATGGTACTGACGCTACCAAGATAAATTTACGAGAAGCCTATAGACACGATCAAGAGCTTTGAAATGAGGGATTAAGTATTTCTCTATGATATTGTAGTAGCCTGCCATTTCTGCTATTCAGCACACAATTTATGTAACTTAACATCGGGCTGGGAGGGGTGATTTGCAAGAAGGGGAATAGATTGTTAACTCCAGACTTAGGTTTTTCAATCAAATATATATATTGTGATTATTTCCTTTGTAAGTTTCCCAGCCAATTCACTCCAGAAAGCCTTTCACTCATTTTTGGTGCCATAAGCAATGTCTGAAGTACTTATCACTACGAATTTATAAAAAGATTTAAAAAACTATCTTTGAAATGAAACTTTAGATAGCTTTCTATAATGTTTCAGTAGCCCACCGGAGGCATAAAAAAATAAGACACATAAGTTCATCGTATTCAACAAGGTTACTTTATATTTTCCTTGTAGTTTAAGATGAGGGACTGTAATTCATCTGAATAGGATTTTCAGCCATGTTGATCCGAAATGTAATTCTTTTCATTTCAATTCCACACTATTTTTGACACATTCAGGCTATTGCTCAAAATCTTTATAAATTTGTTTTCATAATAGGCGTTTACTATATGAATTAAGTAAAATATCTACTTGCCAACTGGTATTCCGCTCTTTACTAGTGTGCAGATATCGCTGCAACTACGATTAGTAGACAAGCTTATTGCAAACAATTTCTATGCTTGAAAAAACGGATAGGTCCTACACCAAGCCAAAATAAGATATATAAATACAAATTATGGGCCAACAATAAAATATCTCACAAACCACAGCAATATGTCAACTGATTCAGAGGTAAAATAGTATTAGGGATTTCAATAATGCGCGTAAGCATGCATTTTTAACCTAATATTATAAAACGGAAATAACTGAAAATTGTATTCCATTCGGATAAAGCAAGCACAAAGGTTGTACAAAGGTTGGGTGCTTGCAACACTGTCCAACACCATTGATAGGCCCAAAGCGTAAAGATGGGCATGGTAATTATATTCGGTAGAATCATTTAAAATTTTAGCCATATCGTTTAGATCATATAGATCGTTTAGCATAAGAGTAACCAATCTCGCTTCAGAAACCTACCTGATTTCAATATTTTAGCAACACTAGTTAGTGTGGGCAACATAATATATTATTCAAACACTTTACTAAAATATAAGTGTCGGCTTTAAGTAAGTATAGATTCCTTTCTTTTGAGTCCTTTCCAAGTTATAAAATCAAAGTAACTGAGTCACAAAAAACTATCTAGAACAACTACCGTACTACAACTAATACTAACAACTGACTGCAGCACCAAGCCACCTAAGGCCAACAAAAGTACACACTCCTCTATATTATTTATTCAAAGGCTTCCTTGTTATACCCTCCACAGAAGTTCCCATTTCCCTTAAAAATTACTTTACGACATCCTCCTAACCCAATCAGGGACGACCTGTTTTTTGTTTGACCCTAGATGGTTGGCCACCAAGAGCGATCTTTAACAACCTGCCATCCTCCATCCATAGAATGTGTCCTCGCCATCTCAAACTTTCTCTCGTCAAAGCCTTAGAAAGCGGGATTGATTCGTATAGCTAACCATTTGTGATACGGTCAGCATGTTGGTTACCCAAACAATCCTGATATCTAGCAAATTTTTTCCCAGATTTCGGAACGCCCACGCTCCAGACCCACAATTTACCACTGTCAATGCTGTAGCATCTAATATTCCAACTTTGGTTTGCAGATGCTTCGTATTCTTCCAAACTTTTTTTGTGAATAAATACAATGTGCCTTACCTATTCTATTTTTAACATTTAACTGCACCTACTATCCTTACAAAAATACTACGTACGTAAGTGAAGGTGTCCACTTGATTGATCTTTTAGTTACCAAAATTGCTTCTTCACCTTCACTTGCTCATTTTCTTAGCGACTTATTCTTCTCAAAATTAATTTTCAAACACATTCTTGCACCCTGAACCCTCTAAAAACTCATTAATTTTGTTTAATTCTGCTAAGTTCTACAGCGTGACTGTTGACAAGACAGTGGATGTGTCACTCGAGTCAGAACTAAGTATTGCCCTTTGCCACTGTAACAATTGCACAAGGCATGAGGATTTGGCTGGTGTTTTACACCTACACGAAACAGATAACTCGGACAGCATTGGAAAGTTCGAGCCGATTATTAAAGGTGAAACGCTTGGAAATGTTTTGTTAGATTTTTCTTCGTTCTCTTGCTTGAACATCAAGGAAAATCATTTCCATGGGTAGCAGTGATATGTCCTCTTTTTCATGTTTCAATACCTCATTTTAAAGGAACTTACTATATCCATTCGCTTTTGTAATTAACTAAACATAATGCTAAAGATGAAATCCATTTTTTTTTACAAAAACCGCATTTTATTTACAAGATGATGTCATACTGGGTATGATGTCATATTTGAGTGGATGATTGAAAAAGACTCTTACATTAAAGATTAATGTTAGCAAAACATTATAAATCAAACTCTGTTAAATCTAGACAACATTTACGTAAGTGCAATCGTCTCCTTTGTAGATGTGTTTATATAAATAAATTACCGGACCTACCCTGCCAGTATGTTCAACATTCACATCGCAATGAAAACGTTTCAGTAAATATACCTTATTACTAGTAAGAGATAACAAATAACCTTATTATCGAGATTAGTCTAAAACTTTTTCCACAAAACAAGTTTTTCAAAGAAAAGTAAAACGCTCCTTTAATCCAAAAATGAGCGGAAATTAAGTCATATAATCTTCCAAGCGTAGAACTACCACAAATCACTATCAATAAATAAATGAAACTCAAAACGAACAGAAATTACAATAATTAGCCAAGTCAAGCTCAAAACGAGCAAAATTAACATTAGTATGGCTGATAACCCCCATACCTTCTCAAAAACAGAACATAATTTGCGCTTTACCGAAAGAAAAAAAAAGCGAATGACCGTGGATTGTCAGTTTAATTGACATAGATTTATTGTAGTTACTGTTCGTTTTGAGTTTCATTTATATATATAGATAGTGATTTGCGATAGTTCTACGCTTGGAAGATATTTTGACTTTATTGTCATTTTTGGCTTGATGGAGTTCTTAAGTTTTCTTTGAAAAACAAGTTTTTTGGAAAATATTTTTTAAATTAATTTCTGTTCGTTTTTATTGACATAGTCTTTTTCATTAAAAAAAAATTAATATTTTATATCTTTTCAGTTTTTTTCAAACAGTTCGTGGTAACGAACTGTAGTAAGAAGCGACCCGGCTCAATAGCAACCGAAACTCTAAAGAACGAAATTTTGATACCAATAGTTATATCAAAAGAATTGCGCTTTAATGCTGATTTTAAATATATAATTTTCATCAAGTTTAGTTTTACCCATCAAAAGTTACGAGCCTGAAAAAATTTGCCTTATTTTCGGAAATAAGTGAAAATTTTAATTGAAAAATCCACGACCCCCTCCCCTCCTTATTAGGATTGTATTAAAATTTGAATTAAAATGGAATAGCTGTGGGCATCAAGTCACGGCTAATTGTAGAAAAAGCCAAGACAGATAGTCCAATTGAGTGAGAAGCAAACCTAGCATTAATCCCCCCCCCCTTATAAGGATTGTATGATGTTAGTTCATTTGTTAATATATGTCTATCTACTATCCGTCCACGCGTCATTCCTAGGGCAGTAGAACCAAGATAGATAGTCATAGAACTAACGCAACCATAAACACAATGCCTTATAATTTAGTTTAAAGCAATTTTTAATTGTAAAGCATAATGGGCCAATTACATGATTGTGGTCGGTTGGCATACTCAATACCCCTAAAGTAGATTGCTGTACTGTTCTACTATGCTGAAAAAAATGGCTGTCTCAAAATTTTGACTGGATGCGTTTGGAAAATGAATGGGCTTGAGACGGGTGCTTGCCTTCCAATCTCTGTTTACTCTTAAAAAGGACATTAGAACTTTTTATTTTGAATTGAATTAGCTCCTTTAAATTTCAAATCATATTTCTAACAATTATAGAATGGTTTTGCCTATGATATTGCTTATATACTCTTTTGAAAACCTGCATGCATACAGTTTTTTCGTCTAATTGAAACTCCTCCTAAACTTTCCCAAAAAGTTTGACCTTAATACCCTTAGCGTCATTAGTTACATAGCCTAATTGCAGTGGTAGTATTGAAAGTATATACAACTCACACTTAAAGGTGTGACTTAATAATATAATTTGTTCTTCAGATATTGCTTTATCGCCTTTTTGGAAGTCCATATGCTCATATTCTGTTTTGATTTAGTTCAACATCTGCCTAATATCCCTTAAAAGCTTCATCTTAATACCCTTAGATTGCACAGTAGCAATAGTTGTAGCAGCATCAGTAGTAGTACGCACATAGCAGCTTTGGTTTCTTCAACATCCCCTTCAACACACATTGAAAGTTTCAGTTTAATACCATCAACCGCTCCTGAAGACTTTCTGATGCGTCCGCTAGACAACCTGTATGGGCATAATATGTTTTGAATTAATTCCATTTAATTTCTATATATCACAAATTTTTCACCTTAATATCCTTAGCTTTAATACCAGTAGAAGTAGTATTAGAAGTAGAATTAACTGAGTAGCCCAAGCTTTAGTAGCAATAGCAGTAATAGAAGTAGTAATAATAGTAACAGTAGTATTAGTATGAGCAGTGCCATTAGGATGAAAATATTTTCTTTTGGTTAGTTCAACATACTTCACAACAGGCTCTGTTAGTTTCAATTTCACGCAGCAAACTGCCCCTTGCTCTTACACCCTTTCGACAACCTGGATACAGACGGCGTGTTGTGATTCAGTTCACCTTCCCCCCTCGAAATTTCTAAGAAATTCCACCTTCATACCCTTAGGTATAATTGTAATAGTAGTCACAGAAGTAGTATTAACATATTGCCTCTTGATCAGTAGAACATCCCTCTCATCAAGTCCTAGAAGTTTCAGCTTAATACAATTATCCGCTGCTATGAAATTGCTATACATGCTATTTTGACAATTTGCAAGCACATAGAGCTTTGCGATTTCGCCCGAATTTCCCTCAATACTATAAATACAGTAGTCTGGCAGTAATAGTGGTGGTAGTTGTAGTAGTATTGCTAGCATGCAAATATTGCTTTTTTGATCATACCCATACCATTTCCTGAATTCTCCAAAATAATATACTCAGTTATTCCCATGTTACATCCTTTTGACAATCCTTATTCAAATAACGTGTTTTGATTCAGTTCAACACTCCCCTCAACATTCTCTGAAAGGCTCACCTGAATGCACTTCGTCTTCTTGGAAAGTAAAGTTCAAACATGCATACCTTTCTCAATAACATATACTGTGAGTAAACCATGAACAAGTTGCCTAGCTTACAGCCCTCGTCCTGAGGACTTTGGGGAGGTTGACATCCCCAAAGACACAATTACTGGACATTTCAACGCGGCTAAACAAAATAGATCTTTTAAAATTTCAATCGGATTTGTTTGAGGGAATGTTGGGCTTTGAGGGGGGCCGATCGCCCTCCGTTCCTTTTTGACTCTTAAAAAGGGCACTAAAACTTTGAACTTCCAATCGAATGAGCTCGTTATGGAACGAACACCTGCTCCATAAAACCATATATCCCGTGGGGCTGCGGGTCATAACTTACAATCCTTGCCCAAGGGCTCTGGGAGATTGTATCCACCCTAAAGACATTGTTATATGATTTTTTCGCTATTGATAACAAAATGGCTATCTCACAATTTCAATCGAATGCGTTTTAGAAAGTGGGGGGCTAGTTGCTCTCTGTCATCTTTGACTCTTAAAAGGGAACTAGAACTATACATTTCAAATTAAATGAGCCTCTTCTAATGTTCACACGAGCACCCCTTCCATAGGAACCTTGAATGCCTCTGGGGCATGACTTAAAACCCTTACTATCCACCCCAAAGGCCTTTTTATATGATCTTTGGACGAATTTTTAACAAATGGTTTTCTCAAAATTTTTATCGTATGCATTTGGGGAAAATACAACGTAGGGAGGGGGCGGTTGTCCCCGATCACTTTAGCTTTTAATAAAAGAAATGAGAACATCTGATTTCCAATCCCATGAGCCACCTCCAGAATTTATACAACCACCCTTTCCAGAAAAACCTTATATGCCCTTCGGTTGTCCCCGATCACTTTAACTTTTAAAAAAAGAAATGAAAACTTCTGATTTCCAATCCCATGAGCCACCTCCAGAATTTATACAACCACCCTTCCCAGAAAAACCTTATATGCCCTTAAGCATAACTTACAACATTTGCACTGAGGGCTGTGGGGGTTGTCATTCTCAAATATTTAATTTAAAGACGTATCAAAAAAATCTGCCTTATTTTCGGAAATAAGTGAAAATTTTAATTCAAAAATCAACGACCCCCCCCCCCCCCCTCCTTATTAGGATTGTATAAAAATTTGAATTAAAATGGAATAGCTGTGGGCATCAAGTCACGGCTAATTGTAGAAAAAGCCAAGACAGATAGTCCAATTGAGTGAGAAGCAAACCTAGCATTAATCCCCCCCCCTTATAAGGATTGTATGATGTTAGTTCATTTGTTAATATATGTCTATCTACTATCCGTCCACGCGTCATTCCTAGGGCAGTAGAACCAAGGTAGATAGTCATAGAACTAACGCAACCATAAACACAATGCCTTATAATTTAGTTTAAAGCAATTTTTAATTGTAAAGCATAATGGGCCAATTACATGATTGTGGTCGGTTGGGATACTCAATACCCCTAAAGTAGATTGCTGTACCGTTCTACTATGCTGAACAAAATGGTTGTCTCAAAATTTTGACTGGATGCGTTTGGAAAATGAATGGGCTTGAGACGGGTGCTTGCCTTCCAATCTCTGTTTACTCTTAAAAAGGACATTAGAACTTTTTATTTTGAATTGAATTAGCTCCTTTAAAATTTCAAATCATATTTCTAACAATTATAGAAGGGTTTTGCCTATGATATTGCTTACATACTCTTTTGAAAACCTGTATGCATACAGTTTTTTCGTCTAATTGAAACCCCTCCTAAACTTTCCCAAAAAGTTTGACCTTAATACCCTTAGCATCATTAGTTACATAGCCCAACTGCAGTGGTAGTATTGAAAGTATATACAATTCACCCTTAAAGGTGTGACTTATTAATATAATTTGTTCTTCAGATATTGCTTTATCGCCTTTTTGGAAGTCCATATGCTCATATTCTGTTTTGATTTAGTTCAACATCTGCCTAATATCTCTTAAAAGCTTCATCTTAATACCCTTAGAATGCACAGTAGCAATAGTTGTAGCAGCATCAGTAGTAGTACGCACATAGCAGCTTTGGTTTCTTCAACATCCCCTTCAACACACATTGAAAGTTTCAGCTTAATACCATTAACCGCTCCTGAAGAATTTCTGATGCGTCCGCTAGACAACCTGTGTGGGCATAGTATGTTTTGAATTAATTCCATTTAGTTTCTATATATCCCAAATTTTTCACCTTAATATCTTTAGCTTTAATAGCAGTAAAGTAGTATTAGAAGTAGAATTAACTGAGTAGCCCAAGCTTTAGTAGCAATAGCAGTAATAGAAGTAGTAATAACAGTAACAGTAGTATGAGTATGAGCAGTACCATTAGGATGAAAATATTTTCTTTTGGTTAGTTCAACATACTTCACAACAGGCCCTGTTAGTTTCAACTTCACGCAGCAAACTGCCCCTTGCTCTTACACCCTTTCGACAACCTGGATACAGACGGCGTGTTGTGATTCAGTTCACCTTCCCCCCTCAAAATTTCTAAGAAATTCCACCTTCATACCCTTAGGTATAATTGTAATAGTAGTCACAGAAGTAGTATTAACATATTGCCTCTTGATCAGTAGAACATCCCTCTCATCAAGTCCTAGAAGTTTCAGCTTAATACAATTATCCGCTGCTATGAAATTGCTGATGCATGCTATTTTGACAATTTGCAAGCACATAGAACCTTGCGATTTCGCCCGAATTTTCCCTCAATACTGTAAATACAGTAGTCTGGCAGTAGTAGTGGTGGTAGTTGTAGTAGTATTGCTAGCATGCAAATATTGCTTTTTTGATCATACCCGATATCATTTCCTGAATTCTCCAAAATAATATACTCAGTTATTCCCATGTTACATCCTTTTGACAATCCTTATTCAAATAACGTGTTTTGATTCAGTTCAACACTCCCCTCAACATTCTCTGAAAGGCTCACCTGAATGCACTTCGTCTTCTTGGAAAGTAAAGTTCAAACATGCATACCTTTCTCAATAACATATACTGTGAGTAAACCATGAACAAGTTGCCTAGCTTACAGCCCTCGTCCTGAGAACTTTGGGGAGGTTGACATCCCCAAAGACACAATTACCGGACATTTCAACGCGGCTGAACAAAATAGATCTCTTAACATTTCAATCGGATTTGTTTGGGGAAATGTTGGGCTTGGAGGGGG
Organism: Artemia franciscana; assembly: GCF_032884065.1. Lineage (NCBI taxonomy): Eukaryota > Metazoa > Arthropoda > Branchiopoda > Anostraca > Artemiidae > Artemia > Artemia franciscana. The sequence goes on along the minus strand of NC_088865.1, from coordinate 23,071,822 downwards.
GCCGATCGCCTTCCGTTCCTTTTTGACTCTTAAAAAGGGCACTAAAACTTTGAACTTCCAATCGAATGAGCTCGTTATGGAATGAACACCTGCTCCATAAAACCATATATCCCGTGGGGCTGCGGGTCATAACTTACAATCCTTGCCCAAGGGCTCTGGGAGATTGTATCCACCCTAAAGACATTGTTGTATGATTTTTTCGCTATTGTTTATAAAATGGCTATCTCACAATTTCAATCGAATGCGTTTTAGAAAAAGTGGGGGGCTAGTTGCTCTCTGTCATCTTTGACTCTTAATAGGGAACTAGAACCATACATTTCAAATTAAATGAGCCTCTTCTAATGTTCACACGAGCACCCCTTCCATAGGAACCTTATATGCCTCCGGGGCATGACTTAAAACCCTTACTATCCACCCCAAAGGCCTTTTTATATGATCTTTGGACGAATTTTTAACAAATGGTTTTCTCAAAATTTTTATCGTATGCATTTGGGGAAAATACAACGTAGGGAGGGGGCGGTTGTCCCCGATCACTTTAACTTTTAAAAAAAGAAATAAGAACATCTGATTTCCAATCCCATGAGCCACCTCCAGAATTTATACAACCACCCTTTCCAGAAAAAACTTATATGCCCTTCGGTTGTTCCCGATCACTTTAACTTTTAAAAAAAGAGCCCACCTGAGGGCTGTGGGGGTTGTCATTCTCAAATATTTAATTTAAAGACGTTTCAACAAAATGGCTATCTAAAAATTTCGATTAGATGTGTTTTGGCGATTGATTGATGTGTGGGGTTTGGGAGGGGGGGGGGGCTTTTTTCCCTCCAATCACTTTCGACTATTAAAAAGTTCCTTTCAATTTCCAATCGAATGATAATTTTTTGAAGTTTCTACGGCAACAAATGGGCATCTCAAAATTTCTGTCAGATACTATTTGGGAAAATACGAGGTATGTGTGTGGGGGCAGGGGTATCCGCCCTCCGATTACTATGAATCTTAAAAAGGGTATTAATAAACCTGACTATCAGTCCAATGAGCCCCCTCTGAAGTTTACACGATCACCCTTTGTGTAAAAAACCTTATATGCCCCAAGGACATAACTTAAAACCCTTGCCCTGAGGGCTGTTGGGGGGAACAGGGTTGTCATCCTGGAAGACATAATTTCTGGACCTTTTAACTACACTAAACAATATGGCTATCTGAAAATTTTGATTGGATGTGTCTGGGAAAATGGTGCACGTGGGAGAGGGTTAGTTGCCCTCCAAACACTTTCGACTAATAAAAGGGGTACTAGCCCCTTCAATTTCCAATCGAATGAGCCTTTTTCGAAGTTTCTACAACAACAAATGACCGTCTCAAAATTTCTATCAGATGGATTTTTGGAAAATACGAGGTGTGGGGAGGTATCCATCCTCCGATCATGGAATCTTATAAGAGGCGCTAGAAATTGTGATTACCAATTCAATAAGCCCTCTCCGAAGTTTATGCGACCACCCTTTCTATAAAAACCTTAAATGCCCTTGCGACATAACTTAACAACACTTGTGCTGAGGGCTGTGGGAGGGTTGTCATTCTCAAAGACATAATTTCTGGACCTTTCAACTAGGCTGAGCAAAATGGCTATCTCAAAGTTTTGATTAGATGTGTTTTGGGAATTGATGGGTGGGAGGGGAGCTTGTTGCCCTCAAATCAATTTTGACTATTAAAAAAGTCCCTTTCAATTTCCAATCGAATGAAAAAATTTTGAAGTTTCTACGACAACGATCGGCCAACTCAAAATTCCTATCAGATGCACTTTGGGAAAATACGTGGTGTGTGTGTGGAGGGAGGGGTATCTGTCCTCCGATAGTTTGAATCTTAAAAAAGGTATTAAAAAATCTGACTACCAATCCACTGAGCCCCCTCCGAAGTTTACACGACCGCCCTTTCTATAAAAACCTTGTATGCCCCTAGGACACAACTTACAATTCTTACCCTGAGGGCTCTAGGGGGGGGGGGGTATCATCCTCAAAGACATAATTTCTGGACCTTTCTTTACACTGAATAAAATGGTTATATAAAAATTTTGATTGGATGTGTTTGGGCGAGAGGGGGTTAGTAGCCCTCCCATCACTTTCGACTATTAAAAGGGGCACTAGCCCCTTCAATTTCCAATCAAATGAGCCTTTTTCGAAGTTTCTACAACAACAAATGGTCATCTCAAAATTTCTATCAGATTAATTTCGAGAAAATACGAGGCATGGGGGGGGTGTATTCACCATCCGATCAGTGAATCTTTAAAAGAGCCACTAGAACTTCTGGTTACCAATTCAATAAGTCCCCTCCGAAGTTCAAACGATCACCCTTTCAATCCTTGACCTGAGGGGTCAGGGGGGTTGTCAGCCTCAAAAACATAATTTTCCAGACCTTTAAATTATGTTGGACAAAATGGCTATCTCAAAATTTTAATTGGATGTGTAAGGGGGAAATGGTGGGCATGGGATAACTGAAAATATGGCTATCTGAAAATTTCTATTGAATGTGTTCGGGAAAATGGTGGGGATGGGATGGGGGTTAGTTTCCCTCCAATCGCTTTTAACTATTAAAAGGGGTACTATTTCCTTCAATTTCTAATCGAATCAGCCTTTTCCGAAGTCTCTACAACAACAAATGGACACCTCAAAATGTTTATCAGATGCATTTCGCGAAAATATGAGCCGTGGAGGAGGGGGTGTATCCACCCTCCGACCGCTGAATCTTAAGAGGCAATACAACTTCTTATTAGCAATACTATGAGCTCCGTCCGAAGTTTATACGATCACCCTTTCTATATAAACCTTTTATGCCCCCAGGGCATAACTTACAACCTTTGCTCTGACAGATCTCGGGGGGGGGGGGTTGTAATCCTCAAAGACAGAATTTCAGGACCTTTAAACTAAGTTGAACAAAATGGCTGTCTCAAAATTTTGATTGAATGTGTTTGGGAAAATAGTGGATGTGGGAGGGGTGTTAGTTACCCTCCAATCACTTTCGACTACTAAAAAGGGCACAAGCCCTTCCAATTTTCAATCGTAAGAGGCCTTTTCGAAATTTCTACAATAACTCCTTCGATACGAAGTGTCCTGGTCGACCCCCCTCCTCCCCCAGAAAAGAAGAAAATAATACATTGTACCCACGTCGCTCTTTACTTAGGCAGTGCTAATGCGCTGCCTATGATAATAATTTACCAGTCCTGAATCGGCTACTAATAGCTATTTTTCTCACTAATCTTAGATTTCTCTTACTTTTTAAAACGTATTTTTTTAATTTTTGGTTACTATGGGCCGACCATTTCGTTTTATACGTTTAATTCTGAACGTTTGACTGAAAAAAATTCCTTTTTACTCTCTCCAGAGGTTTACCTCTATTTATGTTGTCCCCTGATAGACAATATAAATACCATTTCAATAGTCCTCAAGAGTTTTTGTTCGATAGTTTTTGGCCCTGTTCGGGCCAGAATATGGCCCAAACAGGCAGTTTCTTTTGGCATAATCTCTTTTCTTACTTAAAATGGGGGCTAGATATTTAAACGGTCATTCGAGTGAACCCTTTTCCAATAATTTGGGGCTATTGGCTACAGTTGGTCACAAGCATGATCATTCTTCTCTGAAAAAGTAAAAAAATCTTTATGTTGTCGATAGCAGCTTTGTAGTTCTTATGCATATTAATATCATTGTATAATTGCCGCCAAGACTGCGTTTCTTTTTGGAGGACTTGTATTCGTATCTCTTACACTATGTCCATTTTCATTCCTCCTTTTTTGTTAAAGCTTTATTCCTTAATCTCTAATCTATCCTTTTTAATCTTTAAGTCAAATCAAACAGTTCGTGGTAACGAACTGTAGTAAGGAGCGACCCGGCTCAATAGTAAACGAAACTCTAAAAAACGGAATTTCGATGCTAAAAGATATATCAAAAGAATTGGATTTTTATGCTGATTTTAAATGTATAAGTTTCATCAAATTTAGTCTTTGTCATCAAAAGTTACGAGCCTGAGAAAATTTGCCTTATTTTGGAAAATAGGGAGTAACACCCCTAAAAGTCATAGGATCTTAACGAAAATCCCACCATCGCATTCAGCGTATCAGCGAACCCTATAGAAAAAATTTCAAGGTCCAATCTACAAAAATGTGGAATTTCGTATTTTTTGCCAGAAGACAAATCACGGGTACGTGTTTATTTTTATTTTATATTTTTTTTTCCTCCAGGGGTCATCGTATCGACCAAGTGGTCCTAGAGTGTTGCAAGAGGGCCCATTCTAACGGAAATGAAAAGTTCTAGTGCCCTTTTTAAGTGACCAAAAAAATTGGAGGGCACCTAGGCCCCCTCCCACGCTCATTTTTTTGCCAAAGTCAACGGATCAAAATTCTGAGATATCCATTTTGTTCCGCATAGTCGAAAACCATAATAATTATGTCTTTGGGGATGACTTACCCCCCACAGTCTCTGGGGGAGGGGCTGCAAGTTAAAAACTTTGACCAATGTTTACATACAGTAATGGTTACTGGGAAGTGTACCGACGTTATCAGGGGGATTTTTTGGGTTTGGGTGTGGGGTTCAAGGGAGGGGGCTATATGGGAGGATCTTTCCTTGGAGGAATATTTCATGGGGGAAGAGAAATTCAATGAAAAGGGCGCAGGATTTTCTAGCGATAAAAAAAAAAACAATGAAAATATAAACATGAAAAAGTTTTTTCAATTGAAAGTAAGGAGAGGCATTAAAACTTAAAACGAACAGAGATTATTACGCATATGAGGGGCTCTAAAAATACTTTAGCATAAAGAGCGAGGTATTTAGGAGGAGATAAATACTTCGCTCTTTATGCTAAAATTTTTTAAAGTAATTTCAACTATTTATTCTACGGCCTTTCTGATTCAGGGGTCATTCTTAAAGAATTGGGGCAAAACAAGATTTAGTGTGAAGAGCGAGGTATTAACGAGGGGACCAACCCCCTCATATATATAATCAAAAATACAAGAATATAGAAGTTTGTTACGTAAGTTAATTCTTAAGTTACGTATATTTTTTACTAATAAAAACGTTCGTTAAAAATTAAAAGATCTAGTTGCCTTTTTAAGTAACCGAAAAATTGGAGGGCAACTAGGCCTCCTTCCCCACCCCTTATTTCTAAAAATCGTCTGATCAAAACTAAGAGAAAGCCATTTAGCCAAAAAAAAATTAATATGCAAATTTCATTTTAATAACTTATGTACGGAGAGCCAAAATCAGACATGCATTGATTCAAAAACTTTCAGAAATTAAATAGAAAAAACAAGTTTTTTGAAATGAAAGTTAGGAGCGACATTAAAACTTAAAACGAACAGAAATTGCTCCGTATATGAAAGGGGCTTTTCCTCCTCGACACCCCGCTCCTTGCGCTAAAGTTTGATTCTTTCTCGCAACTCTACTTTTTAAAACAATAAAAAACTTTAGCGTAAAGAGCGGGGTGTCGAGGAGGAAAAGCCCCTTTCATATACGGAGTAATTTCTGTTCGTTTTAAGTTTTAATGTCGCTCCTTACTTTCATTTCAAAAAAATTGTTTTTTTTATTTAATTCTACTAAATTACCGTCTCTGGTTAAAAAAAGCGATAAAGCAAAAATGTAGTCTTGATAACCCTCTCCTTTTAGTCTTGGTAATTTTTCAAAGACAAGATACTTCAATCCCCCCTGACCCTAAAAGCTTTTATACCATAATAACTATATACCATAATACTAATAACATATACCATAATAACATAATAATTTTTATACCATGGCTTTTATAACTAGCTAATTTATATTTAAAATCATATTGACTTACAAAGTATGCATAAAATAATAAGCTTACGTTTCTAGTTATGATTTATGTTCACATACAGCGATTCCTTTGCTATGACAAAATTAAAAGTAGATGTGTCTAGATATAAACGGTAAATTTGATAAGAATGGAATAGTTTCATCAGTTCTTTTTAGCGTCTTTATCACTATGTAAGAAAGATAAGCTGTTTCACACGCTATTTTTCCGTTTTAAAAGTCATTTACAAGGCACATTTCTTCGTAGGAGAATTAAAAATTTGTTTTCAACTTAACTGCTCTTGTGGTCTTTTCCAAATTAATTTAATAAAACGTTTTCCAAGGAAGAGGTTTTTCAAAGACGAGCAAAGAGATGTTAGTCCTAAAAAGAACAGAAATAAATTCATTTAATAATTCCAGCTAAAAACGAACCGAAATTTTTCGGTTTTAGTTCAAATTAACAAGGTCCGGTTTGAATTGGATATTTGTGAACTGAGAAAAACGGATCTATTGTTATAGTGACTAAATTTATATAACCAAGTGATCGGATTAGTGCATCTGGATTGGACAAATTCATTTCTCGCTCGATTATATTTTTTTAGCGATGTGATGTGTTACTCACCCCCCACCCCTTGCCGATAAGTCCCGTTTGATGCTTTCAAATGAACTGCTGATCTATAACCCTCCTGAAGCGGATTTATAATCAAGATTTATCAAGGCTAATGTTTCACAAAAGTCGTTCGACGAATTCAGAAAGGCTTTGAGCGGAAAACTTGAGTCTGTTATTTCTATGTAGACTGAATTAAATACTAAGCTAGACTTAATTACTTCTGAAATTGCATCATTGAGAGCGGAGACCGCCGCCAAAGATATGAGGCTTAATAAATTTGAAAAAAAAACTATCGATGAGCACGAAGACAAGTACCAGGCCTTAGAAAAGCAGCTACTTCTTCTCGATGTAAAAAATCGTCATCTAAACCTTATTGTTCATGGTCTACCGATAGAAGAGCCCGAAAAAAAAAGTTGAAGGTAGCATGACGAAACTAGCTAGAGAAAAGCTAGCTAGCAAAATAACAATAAAAAAAGAGCTATCGGATTGCTTCACGTATAGGTAATATCACAAATAGGCGTATCAAGCAAAATAACCTGCACAAGGAGTCCCCCGTATTTATTTCATTTAGCTCAGAGGGTGATGTCCAGTAGATCGTGAACAACGTTAATAAGCTAAAAGGTAGTGGGAATATAATTTCTATAAACCTATCCCCTGCTCTTAATCTGATTCGAAACTCCATGCTCTTGAAAGCAAAATAAATTAAAGAGTCGCATCTCATCGTCTCCTCTTGAGTGCGTCATAAGGGTTTTTCAGTAAATGAAACCCAAAGCGAAGAGAAAAAAATGAATAATCACATCGAACAAAAAGATAACAGATACTGATACAGAAGAATAGCCCAGCGGGCATAGAGACGAATATCCTAGTGGATATTAGTGCATTTTTTGGGCGTGGATCCCCTACCTCACCTTTACGAGTCTGCCCACAAAAATACCAAGAGCCCCCCCCCCCAACATTCCAAAGTGTCGGCTAAATTTCTACCTGCCATATCAAAGATGCTGCATATATGCTATTCTGATAACCTGGGTACACAGTTTCTTCCAGTTTATCCCTGCTTCTCTCTGATGTCAAAAGCGGAGGTTTACTTGGCCTTAATACCTCCTGGAAATTTCAATTTGATCTCCTAAACTCTTCCTCAATTAATGTGGATACGCTTTTTTGATAACATGGGTGCACATGGTTTCATTGGGTCTATATTCCTCCACCACTAGGAACAGTTATAGTCCGACAGGGCTCACAGTTCCAAAATTTTTAAGAGATTGGAAATCAAATATTAAGTGTTTTCGAGGTCTGCTTGTCCCTGCCCAAGCGCTCCCTGAAAGTTTTAATCTAATCCCTAAGACCGTTCCAAGAGTACTGCAGATAAGCTACGTTTTGATAATCTGGTAGCACATCGATTCTTTTGATTTGCCTCACTACTTTGCTGTGAATAGATTATACATTCCTAGCAGGATAATAGTACAGAAACAATCGTCTGGCTCACAGAAACAACATTTTCTCTCCCTCAAACCAAAACTAAAGGTTCACTTCAAATCCTTAATAGTTCCTTAAAGTTTCAAATTTACACCCCGAGCCATTTTAGAGACTAAATTGATAAGGTTACACAACATAGTGTTTTTCGATTATCTCGCTAATTAGACTTGTTTACATTCTAATTCCCATACGGGCTTGTAGTACATTAATGTTTAGATGAACTGAACTTTTTTATACGCTTCCCATCCCACATTAAACAATAAATTAAAGTCCCCTTACCAACGCCCCATGCTTCCTGAACGTTACAAGTGTGTCCTTAGCCGTTCACGATATACTGGATACTCCCTTTTGACCGTTTGAATAAATAAGAGTATTTTGATTTTGCTCAACACCCCCTTCCTCACCATCCCAATCTGGATAAACATACTGCCTATTGATTTAGTTAAAAATCCAATAGAACATTTTCTGAAAGTTTCAACTTAATATCCTTGACCATTCCCGATATATAGGTAGATAAACCCTTTTGACCATTTGGAGGCATATAGAGTCTTTTGATTTAGTTTAACATCTCTCCCTCAGCATTCTCTGAAGTTTTAACTTAATACCCTTGGTCTTTCCTAATATATTGCAGGTACGCCCTTTTCACCACGTGGATGCACATAGTATGTTTGAATTTATTTCAAGCTCCCCCCCCCATTATTCCCTTAAGTTTCAACTGAATATTCTTAGCTGTTCCTGATATATTATATATTCGCCCTTTTGACCACTTGGATGCATACTTATTTTAGTTCCACATCTCAACTCAGAATTCTTTCGCTTGCATAATTCCTCGGATCTGACGCTCAAATTCACTCAAGAATCAGAGGTAGAAATGCGTCCTCCATTTTTGGATGTCCTGGCACATCGTAATGCCCCATGTTTTGGGTTTGAGGTCTGTAGAGACCTAAAAACGGTAAAAAATACTTCAATTATTCTTTCAATCATTCTCTTGCGGTGAAAAGAGGAGTGGTCACTGCCCTAGTTGATAGAGCACTACAAGTTTGTTCATCACGTTTCCTTGATTCAGAGCTCAAATACCTTAAAAACGTTTTATTTGGGAATGTGTCATCCGATTAGTTTAATAAATTTTGTGATTGAAAAACGTAACAAAAAGTTATCAAAAACTCAAACAGAAAACACAGATCAAAATAAAAAGTCGGTTTATCTTGGTCTCCCTTATGCAAAAGAGGTTTCAGACCAAATTGCAAAAAATCTAGGGAAAAATAACGTACGCACTTAATATAGACCCGGTAAAACCATCACTTCACAAATTTATCAAGGTTAAGACCCTATCCCGAGAGTTGAAAACTCCGTGTCTACAGAATTCCTTGCTCCTGTGGTCCATCAGAAAGACTAAACAACGGTTTAAAGATAGAATAACTCAGCACTCTACTTCATATGATAATGCCCTTAAAAAGCGGAAAAATAAAACAGAAAATTTTGACTCAGCCCTTGCGGAACACAATTATGACCACCGAGACCAATACTATTTTTACTTAACCAAACTAGTTTAATCCCGAATGACAAAGGTATCGTCCAGCACTACAAAGAGGCTTTTGGGACCACAAATGACAAAATTATCTAGCTTGGAACAGAGATACTGGAGACTAAGAATAAGTGATTCATATTTCGGTTTTCTCAAACGAAAATCTAGCACTTTTATCTCTCATGAGATAAACCTTAGCCTTGTTTTCAGGCCACCCACATCTAGCACGGAGTTCGACACGGGTTGTGCAGATTGTCGTGTTAAACACGGGCGAATGTCTTCTCAGAACTCGTGTTTAGGCATGTTATGCCGGCGCATTATAATTTTAAGGAGCCCGTGTCCAACACGCTTGGAGCCCGTAGTATGAAAACGTTTTAAAATTTTGCCGGGTTGAACACAGAGAACCTGCAAACGACTTTTGTCAAACCCGCTTCAAACCTGATGCCTGAAAACACAACTCTTGAATCACCTTCGCATTCACAAAATGAAACGCGCCTTCAACTCCTCAGATCTTGTGAATGAGAAACGATGATTAAAATTAGTCGTCGATATTGGTGAGTGATTCGCCTTTGGTGTTAGGTTCTAACTTCTAATCTTGGTTTTTATCGAATTTTATTTATGCTCTAATTTTGGCTTTTATTCGTTCATTTTTCACGTTGACTCTCCGTGTAGTTTGGTTTTCTTGAGACTTTCTGTTCGCGCTGAACGGGGTTGTCTTCCCGAAATATTCAATTTGTTTTCAGTATTTTCGTTAGCCTTAAAAAACAATTTCTGATCTTTTTTCTTTAAATTTTTTATTCCTCCGCAAACGTTTCACTCCCATGACCCTATCGAACTCTTTCAACTCATGATGGTCCAAGGACTATCTAGGGAATTTTCTGAGAGGATTAAAATGTTAATAATTAAAATCATAGTTTGACTCTCCTAAACCAAAATACACTAAGTGTATATTTCACACATGGTTGTTGATTTCCTCCAAAACTTGATATTTGAGGGTTTTAATTTTTTTTTTTTTTGTCTGCTGTGAATAGTAGTGTTGATGTATTAGGTGAAAATCAAATGATTTCGAAGGTGAGAACTCGATTAACATTAAAATGTTAATCATTAAATTCATAGTTTGACTCTCCTAAACCAAAACACACTAAGCGTATATTTCACACATGGTGGTTGATTTCCTCGAAAACTTGATATTTGAGGGTTTTAAAAATTTTGTGTCTGCTGTGAATAGTAGTGTTGATGTATTAGGTGTTTGCAAAATGTTTTTGTCCATGGAAAGCTGTCTCTTGTCTTACATTTTTCCAGGATACCAAATGATTTCGAAGGTGAGAAATCGAGTGGGACAAAGGTTTGTCTTTTTTGCTGAAAAATGGAATAAAATTTGAAAAGAGGGATAATTTATGCCTTTGGATTGAAGGTAAAGCTAAAAATTTTTCAGCTGAAACTGTAATTCATTAGGATAAAATATAGCAATTTGTTTGGTTTATAAACCACCTAGTACTCCCTCGGTTGAGTTCCTTGTTTTGTCTGATGATTATTTATGTAAACTTCTGTCTGAAAAAAATGAGTGTATATTCACGGGCGATTTTAATTTGCTAAGTTTGAAGTTATAATTTTGAATTTTTTAACTTGATGTTATCGTATGGTTACTTTCCTATGAATCGCCTTTCATCTAGAATAACTGAATATTCTGCTACTCTTATTGATAATGTGTTTCTTCCTTCAAATGTAGTACCTGATTCTTATTGTGATATCATGATCCATCCAGGATCATGTGCAATAAAGCGACGAAGCCTGAATCATGAAAAGACTAGGCGTAAACTTATAAGAGATCTTTGGCCGGTAAATCTGCGTAAATTCCGCGAACAAATGAGCGCACTGTCGTAGGAGAAAGTGTATGAAGAATTGGATCCCTCGCGTGCCCTCGACAATTGTCTTGGAATAATTACTCCAGTATTTGATTCTCAGAATTTCACATTCTCAGATTCACAAGCTTGCTACTTGGTCCTGTAAAAGACCCAGCAACTGAAACGTCGATTCGACGCCCTATGCGCCAGCAATGGCTCTGGAGGATCTTTATCCTTATTATTTATTATTTGATTCTACTTACCCCTTGAAGCCGGCTAGGAAAAAAGAACGAGATATTCCCCGAAAACCCTGGATTTATTATGAAGTTGTTGAAGCTATAAAGGCTCGGAACGCTGGCTTTTTCAAAAGTTTAAATGACTCATCTGAAGAAAGTAAAAATGAATATATTCGTCAACAAAATTTAATGAATAAGTTATGACGTTCTAAAAAAAAAGAAATATTAAATTGAAAAATTTAATGAACAGAAAAGAGATATGCGGGGCACTTGGCAGATTATTAACGGCGTGTTTAAAGGCATAAAGGAAGATGATGGCCTCATAAATGGTATCGCTATCAAAGGTATTACAGTCACTGATAAGCAGCAGATTGATGACGAATTTGGTAAATTTTCTCTAGTATTGGAAGTAAAATCAAGGAAGACACTTCCCGCGGAGACCCAGCGAAAAGTGAGACGCTCTTTGGAGATAATCGAGGATAACATCAGAACTTTCAATTTGAGAAAGCGCCAATTGAATAGTTAGCAAAAATTGTGAAGAACTTGAAGTGAAGTCACAAAAAATTGTGAAGAACTTTTACTGCTGGTATTGACGGTTTGATTCTGAAAGCATTCAAAGTAGTTTTAGCGTTTCTACTACCATGTCTTCTTTACCTTGTTAGCCTGTCACTTGAAGTCGGCCAATTCCCTGATGCACTTAAACAAGCGAAGGTCCTACCACCGTTCAAATCAGGCAATAAGTAAGATATGACGAACTGATTACCTATAAGCTTGTTACCACTATTCTCGAAGATATACGAGAAAATGGTACATCGAGGGCTGCATGAATATTTAGACAAGCTCGAAATATTAAGTGAGTCACTGTTCGTTTCAGAACTAGAAATTCAACTGTTCAAGCGGCATATCATCTAATGGAGTGCATTGATAGTGCCCTAGAAAGGAATCTTATCCCTCTTACTGTATTCAGAGATTTTAGAAAAGTATTTGATTCAGTTGCTTTTAATCTTTTATTAATTAGGTTACCTTGTTTAAGAGTCCACGAAAATAATTTGGAATGGTTTAGGTCTTACCTGCATGGTAGGTCCAACAGAGTTACGATATATGATGTGATAGGGAAAGCCTTCAATGTGAATTGTGGAGTGCCCCAAGGCTCTGTATTAGGACCTTTACTGCTTTTGATATAGGTGGATACAATACATTTTTACCTTCCTGATGCCGCAGTTACATCATTCGCAGATGACACAGCACTTACAGTGATTGCGAAATCTATTAAGGATCTTATAGAGGAAACCAATACAACTCAATTCACAGAGGAGAATTTATCTCAATTCACGAAGCATAGTTTTATTGCAGTGAATATTGAGAAGACTAATTATATGATTTTTAGTCACATTGGTGAAGTTGTAAATAATTGTCATAGTATTCTTTTTTACAAGGTGTTTCCAACAGTCAGGTTTTTCAAGGTAGATATCTAGGAATTTATTTTGATGTAAATTTTAGTTGGATTAATCATTGCAATGTTATATCTTCAAAGCTGGCTCGCGGAGTTAGTATTTTAAGAAGATTTCACAATTTTTTTTTCTCTGCATGTTCTGAAAGCAATTCATTATTCGATTGCTCATCCTTATTTAGTGTATGGGTGTTCATTGTATGCAAGCAAATTTTCTAGTCATGTGAAAAGCGTCCAGATTGTGCAGAATAAGGCATTTAGAAGTTTGGGTGAGTATCTTGTGTGTGGTAGAACTAAAAATTATTTTAGAGATCCAGAAATTTTGAATATTAATTATATTAAGTATCAGTATATTTTATTTCTGTACATCAGGTTTTAAATGGATTGTCTCCTCGGTATTTTAGAAGTTTTCATCGATGTAATTCAAATTATCATGATTATTCTACTAAGAACTCTGAACAGTTGACTAGTAAAATCAGGCATACACCACGATCTGGATTTATGGTTAAACATGTAGGTGTTGATATTTGGAACTCAATCCCAAAGTGTTAGGTGGTCTGAAAACCTTATGTTATTTAAAGAAAGAACAAAAAAGTATTTTTTGAGTAATTTGTAAATTATTGTAGCTAAAGTTTATCCCTTTGTTTTTGTTGTTTTTTTCTAAGATGAGAGATGACAGTTCAGAGACTGGATAGTTTTCCGTCTGATTTTTCTTTTTTGCGTATTTCTTTGATCTTAAATGAATAAGTTATCATTTATATGTTGTTGTTTCGATGCTTAACAGGGGCATTTTAGGTCCCAAAACTGAGCAGCATAATGTTGATTGTAGTACATTTTTTGTAATTTTTTGGTTGAAATAAATGCATACCTTCCTACCTACCTACCAGCATTGGAACCCAAAAATCAATATCGGTCGGGCCCTAGAGTGTAAAGACAAAACTAATTTAGACCACTACATTTGTGGACTTTTCTTAATTTGAAACTATCCACAGTTGCCCTGTCCAAATTAGACTTACAGTTAGACTGTGACTACAGTTTAGAACACAAACAGTTTTAAAATGAATTTAGAGTAATTTTTAACATAAAACTGCTACTGATGGGATAAAAGTCGACAAAATCGAGTAATTTCCTAAAATCGAAATCAACACTTAAATGAACACAAAAAGGGGCATGGCAATAGTGACCAAATATAAGGAGAAATTACAAAATTAACGTCAGCAATTTTTTATCATAAAACCCGACACTGTCTTTTCCTTCTGTGGTAATAAAAAAAAAGAAAGAATCAAATAAAAATCAACGGGTCTTAAAATAAAAGCAAAGAATTATTAAAGGTAAAGCGACCATAATCTAATATTTATCGAAGAAGGTCTACAAGACCGCTTGTCCCCCCCCCCGGTGCATATGAAAGAATTGTAGATTGATACTGATACATAATCTAATACATTTGATGTGTCTAAGAAATTAGAAACACGTCGGAATCTGTAATGTGAGGTAGAATCGGATGTGTCAGATTGAATTGCGTTTCAGAATCAAGGAAAACTTGTACATCAGCTCATCACTACCAGTTGCAAAAAAATTAACAGGAGGAATACAAATGCATCAGGCCAAGAACAACAATTCAAGATCAAAGGTAACCCAGTATTTGAAGCTTTAAATTAGTCACGAAATTTTAAAGGCATTTAAGACGTCCAAATTCAAATATTTTTACAAACAAGACGCGATCATAGTTAAAACTCGAATACGTAAGCTATTGAAATATAGTTGGTGCATAACGTGAAAAACATAGAATGGAAGGGGGTCAGAATAAAGGAGCTTACAATTTTAGATGGGTCCTTGGGTGCACTTACTGCCATCTATCCACCATTTGTTAAAATCTCTATAGAACTTAATTTGAATGTCAGTATGCAATTTTTTGCACAGCTCGCAAAAAGCGTGTTTTATTTTCAAATTCACTCCATATTCTTCTTTCCACTTCAAATATTTTCGATATTTATTTGGATCATCTCCAATGTCTCTCAAAAGATTCGCCAATTCATAAGGATCGTAGTCTAAAGCGTTAATGTATGAATTTGGAGGTAAAATTCTTTCATATTCGGCCGCACCATATACAACAGGTATGATATCATATTGAAGTATATTAAATAATTTTTCAGTCACATAATCTTTGCAAAGTGAATTTTCAAAAGACAGATAAAACTTATAATCTCTTTCAATCATCTCGTAACACTTTTTTTTATGTTGTTTTGGACAATTATTGGTCCCACACTTACCATATACATCAACTGGAATATGTCTACGTAGTTCTTGAACATAGTCTTCTCTACCACTGGGTGTTACACAGTTACTAACCATCCAAGCTACCCCTTTCTTTTTAGTAAACTTTTTGTGTTCCAGCTCAATAATTTTTTCTCTTCTCTTAATTTCTCCATAAAACGGAGAATAGATATCCGAATCATTCCTATAGGTAATTGTCCAATTAAAGAAATTATCAAAAAATTGGTTTGTTTTAAAATTTTCTGGAGATTCCATGGAAAAGAACACATATCTTTGACGGTAGGTTCGAGTCGACATGGCTGGAAAAAGCTTTAAACGAGGAGCATGAAAAACAATAGCATCAAATTCAAAGGGAGATCTATATGATGTGTTATTTGTGATATAGCAATTAGTGTATTCGCACTTGTTTTGTCTAAAAGGTACATCTCCAAAACCAAAACCATAGTCAAGAGATTCAAAAAATGGGTTCCATAAAAGTATGACTTTAGTTGAATTTGTTAGTTGCAACCTCGAAACATTCTGCTCAAAATTGTCATCATGAATTGAAGCCAAATATGATGTTAAAACAATCATCAGCGTTGCAAATCCTAATATCCAAACGAATATGAACTTAGCATACATAGTCTGAAGAATCTGAAGAAAAAAAGAACTTTAGAATAAATATTTAAAATTATGTACATTTAAGCAAAAATTAGAGAGAAACAAATTCAGCCATTTGCCAGTTTTCCTAACTGGAGGCTATTAGACCGCTGGGCAGGAGCGCAATTTCGTCAGAATCAAGGGGGGGGGAGCAAACTAGGAGCCAGTTTTCCCAAGTCAAGTCAATGTGACCAAGTGCAAAATGTATATAGTACCATATACAGGCAAAAGCATACTAAAGAAAACTGATCCGTTTCTAATTATACTTGAGTTACGTAGGCCTATCTTAGTTTGACGAGATTTTTGAAGACACTAAATTTCAGCTGGAGGAGGAGGCAATAAAGGTCTGGAACGGCAGGTGCCCCCCTCCCCGCTCTATAGCAAATTACGCTCCTGCTGTTGAGCCATGCCACGACGCTAAATTAAAAACAAAATAGTTTTATAACTATATTTACAGCTATAATCTGTTTGACTAATCTGTGCGGTGGGGCGACATAAAACCAGTGCTCAATATCAACTATAAACATGGTGCAGTCTTTGGACTCAACTTCGAATAATGGGTTTGTGTGACTGTGCAACCACGTGAATGTGGCATGTGTATAAGTTGATTTATTTCTACCTTTTTTCCAGATACAACTCTTTCAAATAGGCAAAAATGCTAACAGGGACCGTATCCACGAATTTTTTCGGGGGAGGGGTGAAGGTATTTTCGTCTGGGAGAGCGGGTACACAAAAGACCTGAACAAAACACAGAAGAAATTTGTTTGAATATGCTTTTTTACCTTGATACGAAATGAAAAAAAATTCGGCGTGGGGTTCAAACTGGGTAGCCCCACTCCAGGTACAGCTTTGAAAACTAAGGACAGCCCAAAAGCCCTAACAGACCAACCTCCTATTTCTGACCAATACACACAAAGTTCGAGGCAAACCAATTATTATTCCAAATGCATCCATGTATACATTTGACAAGGGCTAGATTAAGATTTAGTAATGTACTGTGATACAAAAACTGCAACTAGCCCAAAGACCAATACACTACAATGATTATTTACGATTCATCGTTACTAATTAATTGTTCGAAGATAAATGAACAAAAGACTCAGACCAAAGTACAATCACGAGTTTTGTAAATCGATTGTTTTACAACTAGAAAAAAAGCTTATTAGGTTCCCAAAACAAGTTAAACACGAGTTAGAAATTAAGAACAATCTTCAATTAGTAATATTTAAGATTCTTTTTCAGCAATTAATTAAAAAGAAGTTGTCCAACAAAAAAAGTTAAACAAAGAAGTTGTCAAACTTAAAACGAACAGAAATTACGAGGAATGAACAAAGAGCACACAAAACGAACAAAAATAAAATAAATAATCCCACCAAACATAAAGACAACAGACAACGGTATGGACGAATGCATCATTCGGTTCATGGTAACAAACTGCAAGTAAGAAGAAAAATCCGTGATGTTTCTCCTATGGTTGGGTTAACCATAACATAAAATCTAACAAAAGGCGTTTGATGACAAAACATATATAAGAAGAATTGTCTTATTATGGCTGCTATAAATATGTAAAACTCAAAGTTAAAAGTTAACCACCAAAAGTTATGATTCTGGAAAAATTAGCATGGTTATCGAAAAAAGGGTGAAAAACCAACACAAAAGGGCAATTGACCTTGATGAAAATCACACCATCCAATTCAGAATATTAAAAACCTTGCTATAGAGATTCCAAGCCGTACCAACAAAATACGACATTTTGTATTTTTTCCAAAAAGGATAATCATAGATGTGTGTTTATTTGTTTCTTTTTTCCCATGAGTGATTATATCAAACCAATAGTCTTAGAACTATTGCCAATAGTCTTAGACTGTAATAGTCTTATTACAATCACGAGTTTTGTAAATCGATTGTTTTACAACTAGAAAAAAAGCTTATTAGGTTCCCAAAACAAGTTAAACACGATTTAGAAATTAAGAATAATCTTAAATTAGTAATATTTAAGATTCTTTTTCAGCAATTAATTAAAAAGAAGCTGTCCAACAAAAAAGTTAAACAAAGAAGTTGTCAAACTTAAAACGAACAGAAATTACGAGGAATGAACAAAGAGCACACAAAACGAACAAAAATAAAATAAATAATCCCACCAAACATAAAGACAACAGACAACGTTATGGACGAATGCATCATTCGGTTCATGGTAACAAACTGCAAGTAAGAAGAAAAATCCGTGATGTTTCTCCTATGGTTGGGTTAACCACAACATAAAATCTAACAAAAGGCGTTTGATGACAAAACATATATAAGAAGAATTGTCTTATTATGGCTGCTATAAATATGTAAAACTCAAAGTTAAAAGTCAACCACCAAAAGTTATGATTCTGGAAAAATTTGCCTAGTTATCGAAAAAAGGGTGAAAAACCAACACAAAAGGGCAATTGACCTTGATGAAAATCACACCATCCAATTCAGAATATTAAAAACCTTGCTATAGAGATTCCAATCCGTACCAACAAAATACGACATTTTGTATTTTTTCCAAAAAGGATAATCATGGATGTGTGTTTATTTGTTTCTTTTTTCCCATGAGTGATTATATCAAACCAATAGTCTTAGAATGTTGGGATGAGGATCATTCGAACGAAAATTGAATGTGTAGTGCCTTTTTTAAGGTATTAAATAAAAGAACAAGTTTTTGTTAACTAAAAGTAAGGAGCGACATTAAAATTTAAAACGAACAGTAATTATTCGGTATAAAAAAGGACTGTCCCCTCCTCAACGCCCCGCTCTTTACACTGAAATTTGACTCTTTCCCACAACTCTACTTTCTAAAATAAAACTTTAGCGTAAAGAGCGAAGCGTTGAGGAGCGACCATCCAGCCCCTTTTATATACCGAATAACTTCTGTTCGTTTTAAGTTTTAATGTCGCTCCTTACTTTCAAAACTTGTTTTTTCTATTTAATTTCGGAACGTTTTTGAATTAATGCAGGTTTTGAATTTGGCTTACCGTATATGAATAATTAAAACGAAATTTGCTTATTAATTTTACTTCTTTTTTTTTTAATGACCCTACAATAACCAAAGTTTGATTTTTGTTCCAGTTGTTTAAAAATGACTCGTGAATCACAAAGGATGTTTAATTAGAATGATAACCTCTTTTAAAAGTTAAAAAAGAAACTTTAGCGTAAGAGCGACCTTTAGAGGAAAGGCATATTTTCTGTCATATATGAAGTCATATTTTCTGTTCGTTTTAAGTTTTGATGTCACTTCTTACTTTCAGTAGAAAAAACGGTTTTTATGGCACTTGGCATTTACCAAGTGACATATAGCAATCGCAGTTTCTGTCCGTTTGTCTGTTTGTCGGTCCCAATTTTGCTAGTTCGTGCACTTCCAGATAAGCTAGGACGATAAAATTTGGCAGGCGTATCAGGGACCAGACCGGGTCCGAAAAGATGATTGTATCTAAATAAAATTTGATATTTAGAAGGATTTCGTGCTTCAGAGCTCTTATTTTATATACCAACCAGATCCGGTGACACTGGGGGGAGTTGGAGGGGGAAACCGGAAATCTGGGAAAAAGCTTAGAGTGGAGAGGTCGGGATGAAACTTGGTGGGAAGAATAAGCCCAAGTCCTAGATCCGTGATTGAAATAACCGGACAGGATCCGCTCTCTTTGAGGGAGTTGGGGAGGGGGGGGATTTTCAGTGCTTAGGCGAGTTCGGTGCTTCTGAACGTGCTAGGACGATAAAAATTGGTAAGCGTGTCAGGAATTGCATAAATTGACTTGCTAACAGTCGTTTCTCCGGTTCAACCTTCTTAGGGGGAGCTGGAGGGATGGGAAATCGTGAAAATTGAGGTACCTTTATCTTACGAATGGGGATCGGATCTTAATGAAATTTGATATATAGAAAGATCTTATGTCTCAGATACTCGAATTTCAATTCGAATCAGATCTGGGACATATGGGGGTGGAGGGGGTAACGGAAATCTTGGAAACCGGAAATCTTGGAAAACACTTAGAGTGGAGAGATTGGGATGAAACTTAATGGAAAGAATAAGCACAAGCTTATTCATAAGTGATGGACATAACCGGATCCGCTCTCTTTGGAAGAGTTGGGGGGATTTCCAGTGCTTTGGCGAGTGCTTCTGAACGTGCTAGGACGACGAAAATATGTAAGCGTGTCAGGGACCCGAACAAATTAACTTGATAACAGTCGTTCCCGATTCGATCATCTGGAAGGGGCTGGAGGGAGAGGAAAAACTGAAAAACTGAGGTATTTTAACTTAGAAGTGGGTGATCGGATCTTGATGAAATTTTATAATTAGAAGTACCTCGCGTCTCGGAGCTCTTGTTTTAAATACTGACAGTATCCGGTGATATTGGGGGGAGTTGGAGAGGGAAACGGGAAAGATTGGAAAACGCTTAGAGTGGAGGCTCAGGATGAAACTTGGTGGGAATAATAAGCACAAGTTCTAGATACGTGATTGACATAACCAGACTGAATCCGCTCTCTCTGGGGGAGTTGGGGGAGTATTAATTCGAAAAAATTAGAAAAATTGAGGTATTTTAACTTACGAACGGGTGATCAGATCTGAATGAAATTTGATATTTAGAAGGAATTCATGCCTCAGAGCTCTTATTTTAAATCCCAACCAGATCTGGTGGCAGTGGGGGCAGTTGGAGGGGGATCCAGAAATCTTGGAAGAAGATCAGGATGAAACTTGGTGGGAAGAAAAAGCACAGAAAGAAAAAAGGTGATTAACGTAACAAGACTGGGCCCGCTCTCTTTGGGGAGTTAGGGGGTCCAGTGCTTTTGCAAGTTCGGTGCTTCTGGACGAGCTAGGACGATGAAAATTGGTAGGCGAGTCAGGGACCTGCGCAAATTGACTTGATAACAGTCGTTTTCCCCGAGTCGGCCATCTGGGGGGCAGAAGGAAGAGGAGAAATTAAAAAAAAATGAGCTGTTTTTAACTTACGAATGGGTGATCGGATCTTAATGAATTTTGGTATTTAGAAGGACATCGTGTCTCAGAGCTCTTATCTTAAATCTTGACCGGTATCAAGTCTCTGATTTTCCTTTTAAAGCAATCTATTGATTGTTATAATTTTGCTAGACCTCATGCCATATGAGCTCCGGGCTCTTCCGACCTCGTCATAAGTGCCATATATTATTTAATTGCTGATCGTTTTTTAAATAATTTCAGGACATCCAGCTCCTTATCCATGGAAAATTCCCTTCCTCCACGAGAAACTTCTCCAAGGAAAGATTCTCCCATGTAACTTAAATTAGCTACATTTGCGGAATTAATTTTGTAAGGCACAGCAACAGAACGGCCAAAGAGGTCGAAACTATTTCTATGAAAAGGAAAGTTCCAAGTTGAGCAATTCTCAAATGACGGAAATTTATGAAACAACAGATCTTTAAAAGATATACGTAATAATTTATGTTCTTGTTAAACTTTAATGCTATTCCTTACTTTAAGTTGGAAAAAAACTTTGTTTTATTTAATGACAACAAGCCGAAGACATACAATATCATTGGTTTATTATCACATAAAAATCGTTTTATGAACTGCTTAAGATAAAATCAAATGCTAAGATTGGCCGGAAATAACAAAAACAAATTATTGCTTACATTGGCAATTATTTAACAAAATTCGAACCTTAGCGTTAGGAACGAGCCATTGATGAGGGGAGAACTCCCTCACATACGTAATATGAAGGGTTCACCCCCTCGTCAATACCTCACTCTTTACGCTAAAGTTCGAATTGTTTTCCAGTTCTTTAATAATGACCCCTAAATCACAAAGGCAATTTAATTAGAATAAATAGCTCTTTTGACATTACTAAAAATACTTTAGCGTAAGGAGCCAGGTATTAGGAGTCATGCTATAATATATCCTGTGGTAAGTTCATTAGCATAACCGGTTACTATCACTACTACAGGCCCGATAACTAGAGCATTCACCTACATACATGACCAGCCGCCCAGACAGGTATCCAACACTTTTGGGTGAATGACATACATATTTCTGTCAGGACATGATCGGCAAATATTCAATCCTCGCTGATAAAAAGAGTGACAAGTTATTATAATACTTAATATTCAAGTCATGACAATTATATGAATAAATGTTTTGTCTTTTTAGAAAATATTGCTTAGTATTGGGGGTATGCATAAAATCGAAGTTAATCAAGTCGTATATATTTGAAGTGATGACAAGACAACCCTACAGCCTCCAAGAACCCCAATGCCCCTCCCCAACTTTTTGTCCCCCCACCTCTTTTTGGGACTTTGAACATTCTGAACTTATAATTTTTTTTGGGCTTATCTTAAGAGAAAATATAATGAAATATTTTACGGAATGGATTCATTATTATTTTTTGATTATATTCTACATTTGATTATTTCAGTAAAAATATTTTATGCATCACTTTGTTATGCTTCCATTATTTCAAGGGTGCAATAGCAACTGGAACGTTTAGAATGTTTATTAAAAATTCGGAGTTGTAAGAAAAGGAATTTTCAGAAACATATATACTAAAACTCCCGTGGTTGCTCAGACACTCAGGTATAGTGAGAGAGACAAGCAAACAACCGCTCAGACACAAAGGTGCAGTGAGAGAGAGAGAGGGGGGAGAGCGATAGAGATAGAGACAGAGAGAAAGAGGGAGAGACAGAAACACCTACAAACACACAGATTCAGACATATAAACGGACAAAGACAGAAACTGGGACAAGGAAACACCCGCTCAGACACACAGGCACAGAGAGTGAGAGAAATATAGAAATACTTGCTCAGACACACTAGCATAGTGAGAGAGACCAGAAAAGAGCCGTTCAGACAGACATACATATTGAGAGAGACAAGCAAAGAGCCACTCAGACACACAGGTATAGTGAGAGAGAGAGAAAGAGAGACAAAACCATTTACAAACACATAGAGTCAGACACAAAAATACACAAATACAGATACGGAAACATGCAAACACCCACTCAGACATAGGCATAGTGAGAGAGACAAGTAAACAGCCGTTCAGACAAATAGGCATAAACAGAGAGAGAGGTTAAAAGACCTACTAACACACACAGTCATACACATAATCACACAAAGACAGACCCAGGCATAATAAGAGAGACAAGTAAACAGCCGTTCAGAGACATAGGCATATACAGAGAGAGAGATTAAACGACCTACTAACACACACAGAATCAAACAAAGACAGACACGAAAACATGCAAACACCCGCTCAGACACACAGGCATAGTGACAGAGACGCAACAGACAAGCAAATAACCACTGGGACACAGACATAGTGAGAAAGATAGAGAGAGAGACCAAAAAAACTACAAACACATCGAGTCAGGCAGAGAAAAACACAAAGAGAGACACAGAGACATACAAACAGACGCTCAGACACACAGGCATAGTGAGAGAGACAAACTTTCAGCGGCTCGAGTTTTTTGATGATATTCTACAAATCGTTATTTCAATAGAAAGATTTTATGCATTAATTTGTTATGCTTTCATTATTTTTAGGGTACGCTAGCAACTCGAATCTTTAGAATGTTTATTAAAAAGCTGGACATGTAAGATAAGGAATTTTCAGAGACATAGATACTACTAACAGGCCCTTGGGGGTAAATTGGAATCTGAGATAGGTTAACAGAGCTTTTACCAAAGCTACAAACACTCAGTCAGAAACACAATCAAGCAAAGACAAGCACAGAGAGAGAGAGACAAGCAAACACCCGCAGCTGCTCAAAAGCACAGGCATAGCAATAGAGACAAGCTAAGAGCCGCTCTGACAAATAAGCATAGTGAGAGAAAGAGAGACAAAAACACCTAAAACACAGTCAGACACACAAACACACAACAACAGACACAAAAACATGCAAATACCCACTGAGACACATATGCATACTGAAAGGGACAAGCAAACAACCAATCAAACACACAGGCACAGGGAGAGAGAGAGACAGAGCGAGAGAGAGAGAGAGAGAGAGAGAGAGAGAAAGAGAGAGAGAGAGCGTAACAGGCAGAAGAGGGGAGGGACCAAACGAAAGGGCCGTACGTACCTACCGGTATTTAGTTACCTTTTAAATTGTAGGGAAGAGATGAGTGGCTCCCTATAATTCCCTTAATCCTGAACTGACTTGATCTACAGACACTGTGATAAATTGTTATACTCAATTTTTTGCAAAAGATGCAATTAAGCAGGCAATTGAAACCTGCAAAGTTGCACAAAAGGTTGACATACCTGAAAGGAGAAGAGGATCACATCCAGCGTCATCATTTTTGTCAGACATTTTAGAACTGCTATGTGGCCTCACAGGAAAGGAAGATTTGCCGATATTTGCAATACTTGATCCATCGGACCTGTCTTCTTTTCCAACAAACCCCCATAAAATAGTGGCCTCAAGCCTGAAAGAATGCGTCCGGATGCTATTTTTTTGTCGAAAAACAGGTAACATCCTATCGAGCGACAATCTACACCTCCAGTTCAACATTTACATGTCCCCTTCGCAAAATAAAACAAGGCCCTGTTGGTTTACAAAAGTATCATGGGATCAAATAGATGTATCGTCCTTTCAGTACACGCTTGATTCTTTGCTGATGAAAATTGAAATCCCTTTCCACCTTCTGTCTACTTCATTGAAAGGAAACCCACTGGACCTTGATTGCTTTCTAGCTGAGTTGACCCATTCTCTTAAGGTCGCCTCTTCTGTATCTGTACCTTCAATAAGGATCAAAATAGGGACACAGAAACGTGTTGGGAAAAAGATGATGAGGTGCAAGATGCCAAGCACCGTTATAAGTTTTGGTTTTAGATTTGGGCCAACTGCGATCGTCCTCGCTCGTGTGTGTTTTTTCAATTGTTAAGTCAGCCAAACATGAGTTCCAAAAATCTCTCTGACGTTGGAAAAACGGACAAGTTCAAAAGGCAACAAGTAAGACAAAAAACAGGCCTCAGCAGGTTTGGAGGAGAGTTTCAAAGCTGACATGAAATTCCGCCTCGTAATCTAACCCAATCAATGTCACTTCGTGGGAGAGACATTTTTCTTTGCTTTTCTCCGATGATCCTCCTACAGTTGAAGCAACATATAATCTCCACCATATGCCAAAACCTGAACATCGGGGGAAGTTTGTTATTGTTACACCTTCAGCTGTCAAGACCCAAATTTGTCTAATGAAACCAGGTAAAACCTCAGGATACGATGGGGTTCAAACTGAGAATCTCCTATACGCTACCATACTTCTTATGCAGTATTTGTCACTATTATTTCAGGCTTGTATTTCTCAGCAATATATTCCAGGTGCTCTGTCGGAAGGTCTCGTTACCCGTGTCTTAAAGAAAGGTAGAGCCCTAAAGGTTTGTAAATCGTACAGACCAATTAATATTTGCTCCAGAATTGGTAGGCTTTTTGAAAATCGGATCTTCTAAGAAATAAACACATAGTGCAACCGCGGAGACTAACAATTTGGATTTCGCGAAGGCTTGGGTGTGCAAAAAACACACGCAACTTTTTTTAGCTAGACTACTTAGACTGCTATAGGATGCTGAAAAAGAACCTGCATGGGTGTACAATAGACATTTCTAAGGCGTTCCATTTCATTATCCATTCACATGCTATTTTTTTCTATTAAGAAGTGGAATAAACCCTTTTCTCTGCCGTCTCTTATGGAATTGGTATGGCAATGCGTCCATACTGGTGCAGCTAGGTAGCCAGTTGATCAAATCCGTCACTGTTCAGAAAGGTGAGAAATATGGCTCTCTGCTTATAACAGCTCTTTTCAATAATGCCATCAGAACCGTTACTAAAAATATTCCTCCATTTCTCATTGAGCCCCATATTGATGTCAGCCATCGCTGTTACACAGACGATATCCTTCTATTATCAGATGATCATGTTCTCCAAAATACAATTCATACAGTTTGCTCTGGTCTTAATAAAATTGGGCTTCAAGTCGCCCCCTCTAAAACTGAGCTTCTCGTCTATGGTTGATCTCAATAATCTTCCGTTACTATCAATGCTGGCACAGAAACTATTTCTGCATCGTCCACTCTGAATCATCTAGGTCTCGTTTGGATCAAATGTTAAAAATACTAAAACAAAATACCAATACTAAATACTAAAACTGCTTGCTCGAGTTAAAGGGCAGTTTCACAAAATAACCCTGGGCATACTTTACAATGCTTTTTTGCACAAAATAAGTCTTTTTTTGGTCCTTTGTAGAGTTTTTTCACAGTATCTGAGTGGAAGAAAATCCGATCTTTATTCTTCCGTTTTTACAAATATCTTCTGCAACTGTCACTCAAGACTCGCAACCGGTACATTTCGCGTAGATATAATGTTCTCGATGTTTCCTCAAAAATGGACCAGCTTGTGCATAGGTTCTGCAAGCGTAGAGAAAATACTGTCAAATTTCAATTTAATTGTTTAGCTTAATTGTAGTGCGAAAGTAGCTGAGATGTTGTTTATTTTTTCTTTTGTAGAGTTTTCTCTTGTTTATTGTTTCTATTTTATTTTATTTTGTACTCCTCGAAGTATATTTTATGTATTTAATGAGGATTTAAATAAATTATTATTATTTTTAATAAAGACAGACATAAAAACATACAAACATCCACTTAGAAACACAGGCATAGAGAGAGACAGACAAAAACACCTACAAACACACAGAGTCAGAAACAAAAACGCACAAAGAAAGATACGGAAACATACAAACACCCGCTCAGGCACAGAGACATATTGAGAGAGCGAGAAGAAAACAGCCACTCAGATATATAGGCGTAAAGAGAGAGAGCGACAAAAACACCTACAAACACACAGGGTCAGACACGAAAACACACAAAGATAGACGCAAAAGCATGCAAACACCTGCTCAGACACACAGGCATAGTTAGAGAGACAAGTAAACAGCCGCTCCGGCACCCAGGCATAGCGAGAGAGAGAGAGAGAGAGACAAAAACACCCACAAATGAATCAGACTCTGAAACACACAAAGAAAGACACGCAAACACCTGCTCAGACATACAGACATAGTGAGAGAAACAAGAAAACAGCCACTCAGACACACAGGCATAGTGAGAGAGAGGAAGACAAAAACACCCAAGAATACACAGAGTCAGACACACAAAGACGGACACGGAAACAAGCAAACACCCAGTCAATAACACAGACATAGTGAGAGAGACAAGCAAACAGCAGCTCAGACACAAAGGCACAGTGAGAGAGAGACAAAAAGGCACAGAGAAAGAGAGACAAAACTTCTAGAAACACACAGAAAAAGACACAAACACAAACACACAAAGACAGACATGGAAACATGCAAACACCTTCTCAGACACACGGGCCTAGTGAGAGAGACAGTTAGAGAGCTGCTCAGACACACTGGCATAGTGAGAGAGAGAAGGAGACAAAAACACCTACAAAGACACTGAGTCAGACAGAAAAAACACAAAGACAGACATGGAAACATGCAAACATCCTGCTCAGACACACAGGCATAGTGAGAGAGACAAAAAAACCTACAAACACACAGGGTCAGACACAAAAACTACACAAAGACAGACACACAAATAAACAAAGACAGAAACACAAATAAACAAAGACAGATATACAAACATGCAAACATCCTGTTCAGACACACAGGCACAGTGAGAGAGACAAAAACACCTACGAACACAGAGTCAGACACACAAAGACAGACACGGAAACATGCAAACACCCGCTCCGCAACACAGGCATAGTGAGTCTACAACCACACAGGTACATACAAATATACAAAGTCAGACAAACAAAAACACAAAAACAGACAGGGAAATATGCAACCATCCACTCAGACACATAGGCATAGTGAGAGAGAGACAAAAAACCATAAAACACACAGAGTCAGATACACAAACAAACTAAGACAGACATGGGAACGTGCAAGCACCCACTCAGACACACAGGGATGCTGAGAGAGACAAGCGAGCAGCCACTCAGACACATATGCATAGTGAGAGAGAGAAAAAAACACGTACAGACACACTGAGAACATACAAACATCCGCTCAGACAGAAACGCGTAGTAAGAGAGACAAGCAAACAGCCGCTCAGACACACAGGCATAGTGAGAGAGAGTAAAAAACCAGACACTGGGACAAGCAAACACCCACCCAGACAAACAGGCACAGAGAGTGAAATAGACAAAAACGCACAGAAATACACAAATTCAAACAGACAAATAGACAAACACGGACACTGGGGCAAGCAAACACCCGCCCAGACACATAGGCACAGAGAGTGAGAGAGACAAAAGTACACACAAACACGCAGATTCAGAAATACGAAAAGATAAAGACAGACACAGGGACAAGCAAATACCCACCCAGACACACAGGCACAAAGAGAAAGCACGTCAAAAACACAGACAAAGACCCAGATTCAGACATACAAACAGCCAAAGACCATCACTGGGAAAAGCAAGCAACCACCCAGATACACAGGCTAAGAGAGTGAGAGAAACAAAAATACATAGAAACCCACGGATTCATACATACAAAGAGACAAAGACAGACACTGAGACAAGCAAACACCCGCTCAGACAGACAGACCCAGAGAGTGAGAGAGACAAAAACACATAAAAACACACAGATTCACACATACAAACAGACCAAGAAAGACACTAGAATAAGCCAAGAACCGTCCTAACACACAGGCATAGAGAGTGAGAGAGACAAAAACACATACTAACACACATATTGACACATACAAACAGACAAAGGCAGATATTAGGACAAGCAAACACCCACCCAAACATACAGGCGCAGAGAGTGAGAGAGACATGCAAACACCCGCTAAGACACAACTGAATAGTGAGAGAGACCAGCAAACAGCCCCTCAGACATACAGACACAGTGAGAGAGACAAGATTCAGACATACAAACAGAACGTGGCGCGCCATGCTAAGTGAACCTAAATGAAACTAACTGGAACAAAGTTAATTGAAAAAAAGGTTGGGATTGTAGGTTGGCTGTAGATACACGGGTGCAGGTAGAAATTCACTGGTTGTTTGCTTGTCTCTTGCACTGTGTGTGAGTGTCGGAGCAGATGTTCGCTTATCCCGTTGTTGTCTTTGGCTGTTTGTATGTCTGAATCTGTGTATTTGTATGTATTTTTGTCTCTCTCACTCTCTATGCCTCTGTGTCTGGCCGGGTTCTTGCTTGTCCCAATTTCTGTCTTTGTCTGTTTGTATGTCTGAATCTGTGTGTTTGTATGTGTTTTTGTCTCTCACTCTCTTGGCCTGTGTGTCTGTGTGGGCGTTTGCTTGTCCCACTGACTGTCTTTGTCTGTTTGTATGTCTGAATCTGCTTGTTTGTATGCTTTTGGTTACCTTACTCTCTGTGCCTGAGTGTCTAGGCGGGTGTTGGCTTGTCCCAGTGTCTGTCTTTGTCTGTTTGCACATCTGAATAGGTGTATTTGTGTGTGTTTTGTCTCTCTCACTCTCTGTGCCTGTATGTCTAGGTGGGTGTTTGCTTGTCCCAGAGTCTATATTGTTTTGTCTCTCTCACACTATGTCTGTGTGTCTGAGCGGCTGTTTGCTTGTCTCTCTCACTATGCCTGTGTGTCTCAACGGGTGTTGGCATGTTTACGTTTCTGTCATTGTGTGTCTTACTATGTGTGTTTGTAGGTGTTTTGTGTCTGACAGTGTTTGGAGGGGTTATTGTCTCTCTCTCACTACGCTGTGGGCGAGCGGCTGTTTACTTGTCTCTCTCACTATGCCGGTGTGTCTGAGCAGGTGATTGCATGTCTCTCTCACTCTCTGTGCATATGTGTCTGAACGGTTGTTTGTTTGTCCCAGTGAGATAGACAAAACACATAAAACACACATATTCAAACATACATACAGACAAAGACAGACACTGGGACAAGCAAAGACCCGCCCAGACACATAGGCACAGGATGAGACAAAAACGCAAACAAAGACACATTCAGATATATAAACAGACAAAGACAGAAACTGGGACAAGCGAATACACGCCCAGACACACAGGCACAGGGAATTTGAGCGACAGAAACACATACAAAGACAGATTCAGACATACAAACAGATGAAGACAAACACTGGGAAAAGCAAACACCCGCCCAGATAAATAGGCAAAGAAAGTAAGAGAGACAAAAATACAAAGAAACACGAAGATTCAAACATACAAAGAGACAAAGACGGACACAGAGACAAGCAAACACCCGCCCAGACACACAGGCGCAAAAAGTGAGAGAGACAAAAACACATACAAACACACATATTCACACATGCAAACAGACAAAGAAAGACAATAGGATAAGCAACTAACCACTTAAAAACCCAGGCACAGAGAGTGACAGAGACAAAAACACATACAAACACACATATTCACATATACAACGAGACAAAGACAGACACGAGGACAAGCAAACACCCACCCAGACACACAGGCACAGAGAGTGAGAGAGACATGCTAACACCCACTCAGACACACCAGCATAGCAAGAGAGACCAGCATTGAACCTAAATGAAACTTACTTGAACAAAGTTATTTGAAAAAAGGTGGGGATCGTAGGTTGGCTTCAGATATCCGGGTGCAGGTAGAAATTGACTGGCTGCTTGTCTGTCTCTCGCAATGTGCCTGTGTGTCTGAGCAGATGTTTGCTTATCCCAGTGTCTGTCTTAGTCATTTTGTATGTCTGAATCTGTGTATTTGTATGTATTTTTGTCTCTCTCTCTCTCTCTCTCTCTCTCTCTCTCTCTCTCTCTCTCTCTCTCTCTCTCTCTCTCTCTCTCTCTCTCTCTCTCTCTCTCTCTCTCTCTATGCCTCTGTGTCTGGCCGGGTGTTTGCCTGTCCCAGTGTCTGTCTTTATCTAATTGTATGCCTGAATCTGTGTGTTTGTACGTGTTTTTGTCTCTCACTCTCTGTGCCTGTGTGTCTAGGCGGGTTTTTTCTTGCCCCAGTGTCTATCTTTGTCTGTTTGTATATCTGAATATGTGTATATGTATGTGTTTTTGTCTCTCTCACTCGCTGTAACTGTGTGTCTGGGCGTGTGTTTTTTGTCCCAGAATCTGTATTGTCTTGCCTCTCTCTTTCTCACGATGCCTATGTGTCTGAGCAGCTGTTTGCCTGTCTCTCTTGCTATGCCTGTGTGTCTCAGCGGGTGTTTGCGTGTTTACGTGCCTGTCATAGTGCGTTTGTGCATCTGACTCTGTGTGTTTGTAGGTGTTATTTGTCTCTCTCTCTCTCTCACTATACCCGTGTGTCTGAGCGGGTGATTGCTTGTTTCTATGTCTGTCTTTGTATGTTTGTGTGTCTGACTCTGTGTGTTTGTAGATGTATTTGTCTCTCTCTCTTTCTCACTATGCCTGTGTTTCTGAGCGGCTGTTTGCTTGCCTCTCTCATTATGCCTGGGTGTCTAAGCAGGTGTTTGCATGTTTTTGTGTCTGTCTTTGTGTATTTGTGTGTCTGACTCTATGTGTTTATAAGTGTGTTTGTCACTGTCTCTCACTATACTTGTGTGTCTGAGCGGCAGTTTGCTTGTATTTTCAGTATGCTTGTCTGTCTTAGCAGGTGTTTGCATGTTTTCGTGAGTATCTTTGTGTGTTTGTAGGTATTTTTGTCTCTCTGTCTCTCTATCTCATACACTATGCCTGTGTGTCAAAGCTCAAATTTTCATGTTTTCGTATGTGTCTTTGTGTGTCTGACTTAATGTATTGGCAGGTGTTTTTGTCACTCTCTCTTACTCTTTCGCTCTCTCTCTCTTTCTCTTTCTCTCTCTCTCTTTATCTCTCTCTCTCTCTCTCTCTCTCTCTCTCTCTGATGACTGATGACTGATGATCTGATGACTCCTTCATAAGTTGAAAATATCTCATTTTTTTAAGTTTTTCAGATTTAACCCTCCCTCCAAATCCCCCAGAGAGAGCGAATCCATTCCTGTTATTTCAATCACGTATCTAGGACGTGTGCTTATTTTTCCCACCAAGTTTCATCCCAATCCCTCCACTCTAAATGTTTTCCAAGATTTTAGGTTTCCCCCTAAAGCTCCCCCCAATGTCACCGGATCCGGTCGGGATTTAAAATAAGAGCTCTGAGACACAGCATCCTTCTAAATATCAAAGTTCATTAAGATCTGATCACCCATTCGTCAGTTAAAAGTACCTCATTCTTTCTAATTTTTCCAAATCAGCCATCCCCCCACTCTCCCCCAGATGGTTGAACCGCGGAAACGACTATTTCTAGTTTAATCTGGTCTGGTCCTTGATACGCCAGCCAAATTTCATTGTCCTAGCTTATCTAGAAGTGCCTAAACTAGTAAAACCAGGACTGGCAGACCAACAGAATTAGCAATTGCTATATGTCACTTGGTAAATACCAAGTGCCACAAACATCAACCTTTGTGAATTAGGATAGAAAATAATTCATTTCAAATGTTTTCCAGTGTCAACAATCTTATTATCAGGAGAAATCATCATTAAACTATTATTGCAAACATTATTGTAAATCAGTTGAAAGGGGTAGAAACACAGTTCTGTACATTTTTAATGTTAAATATGGACTTCAAAAGAGTTCAAGGATCAAGTGCAAGGGATCAAGTCCAAAACAGGATTACATCTGGTCAACTATGTACCTTTCTTCAACAACAGTTGTCAACTGGTCTACCTTTTGTTGTGAGGTATGTCTTGTCAAATTGGATTTGGAATCCCAACCCATAGGAGGGCCAAGGAAAGTGGTTGAGATAGATGAAGCCAAAACTGGAAAACGCAAATATAACAGAGGGAGACTCATCAAAGGACCATAGGTTTTTGGTGGTATAGAGTGTGGGTCTGGTTTGGCCTTCATTATCCCTGTTAAGGATAGAACCACAGATACTCTGTTAGCTGTGATAGACATGTATGTGCTGCTAGGAATGACAATCGTTTTTGACTTCTGGAAAGCATAAAGTGCAATAAAGCATCAATGCTTCCAGAACCAAACAGTAAATCATTGCAAGAACTTCATGGACTCTGACACAGGTGCTTACATGCAAAACGTGGAGCAAATGTGGAGGGATTTCCACCAAGCCATCCCAAGATATGGTCGAAATACCAAGCACATGGCTGGCAATCTTGCTGAATTCTTCTTTAGACAGCGCTATCCTGAGCACATGGATAGACTTCACTACTTTCTTGAAGCCTGCAGTAAAGTTTACCTATCACCAAAGTGTGGCTTAGCCTCTGATTCCCAGCATGGAACAGAATGAACTTAAGCTCAGTTACAAAAAAAAACCACTAGCACCAGAACAACACCAAATAGCTTTTTTCAAAGTCACAAATCACTAAAAAGATCCTATTTCTCCATTTTACTTTTGCTTACACATTACAGTACCTATAGAGCAAAGCAAACTAGTCCATGAGCCCTGGGGGCAGCAGGGTGAGGTCTGTATTCTGATTGGTTGAATTGTTAGTTGATATTTATTGCCCACTTTTTGTTTACTTTTTCAGGTTTTAGGCTGAGTAATTATTCAATAAATATAGAATACAGACCTTGCCCTGCTGCCTGCAGGGCTCAAGGACTAATTTGCTTTGCTCTATAGGTAATGTTAACTGTAAGCAAAATTGGACATTGCACTGTCTACCTTTCTAAATAAACTAACTATTTCTAGATTCAAGACTATCATCTATTCTCCATCTTGAGTCATTCTTCGCCACTGGTAAGAAATTGTGAAATTATGCAAACATGTTGCAAAAAAAAGTTTAACAAATTTTAATCATCAAACAGTTTGTGGTAACAAACTGTAGTAAGGAGCAACCCGGCTCAATAGTAACCAAAACTCTAAAAAATGGAATTTTGATACCAATAACTAAACCAAAAGAATCGCATTTTAATGCTGATTTTAACTATATAAGTTTCATCAAGATTAGCCTTACCCATCAAAAGTTACAAGCCTGAGAAAATTTGCGTATTTTATAAAATAGGGGGAAACAACCCCTGAAAGTCATAGAATCTTAACAAAAATTACACCATCAGATTCAGTGTATCAGAGAATCCTCTTGTAGAAGTTTCAAGCTCCTATCTACAAAAATGTGGAATTTTGTATTATTAGCCAGAAGGCAGATCATGTATGTGTGTTTATTTGTTTGTTTGTTGTTTTTTTCCCAGGGGTGATTGTATTGACCCATTTGTCCTAGAATGTTGCAAGAGGGCTCATTCTAATGGAAATGAAAAGTTCTACTGCCCTTTTTAAGTGACCAAAAAAATTGGAGGGCACCTAGGCCCCCTCCCACGCTAATTATTTTCCCAAAGTCAACATATCAAAATTCTGACATATCCATTTATTCAGCGTAGTCAAAGAACCTTATAACTGTGTCTTTGGAGACTAATTACTCCCCCACAGTCTTACTCCCCACGGTTGAGAAGAGGGGGATATACTGGAGGAACTTTCCATCAAGGAAATTGTCATGGGGGAAGAAAATTTCCATGAAGAGAGCGCAGGATTTACTAGCATTATTAAAAAAAAAAAACAGTGAAAAAACAAATATGAAAAAGTTTTTTCAGATGGAAGTAAGGAGCAGCATTAAAACTTAAACGAACAGAAATTATTACCCATATGAGGGGCTCACCTCCTCCTAATACCTCACTCTTTATGCTAAAGTATTTTTAGTAATGTCAACTATTTATTCTATGGCTTTTGTGATTCAGGGGTCATTCTTAATGAATTGGGACAAAAATTAAGATTTGGTGTAAAGAGAGGGGTATTGATGAGGGAGCGAACCCTCTCATATCTTCTATATATATAAAAATAAGTTGTCTGTCTGTGGATGTGTGGATGGATGTGTGGATGGATGTGTCAGGTGACGTCACCTGAAAAAACTGGATTAGGTGACGTCAAAACTGAAAAAACTAAAAAAAGGCAAAAACTACAAAAAAAACTAAAAACTAATAAAAAAAATAAAAAAGCTAAAAAACTAAAAAAACTATAAAGGTAAAAACCAATAAAAAACTAAAAAAAAACTGAAAAAACTAAAAAAAGGCAAAAACTACAAAAAAAAACTAAAAACTAATAAAAAAAGTAAAAAAGCTAAAAAACTAAAAAAACTAAAAAAACTAAAAAAGGTAAAAAACTAAAAAAAATAAAAAATAAAAAAAAACTAAAAAAAAGGAAAAAACTGAAAAATAAGCTAAAATAAAGGTAAAAACCAATAAAAAACTAAAAAAAAAAAGGAAAAAACTAATAAATGACGACACTCAAAGAGAAAGCAACCAGGACAAAAAACTAAAAAAAAAGGCAAAAACTACAAAAAACTAAAAACTAATAAAAAAAATAAAAAAGCTAAAAAACTAAAAAAACTAAAAAAGGTAAAAAACTAAAAAAACTAAAAACTAAAAAAAAACTAAAAAAGGTAAAAACTAAAAGAACTAAAAAAGAAAAAAATAAATGACGACACTCAAAGAGAAAGCGACCAGGACAAAAGGAATGTTCGATTAGCAATCAACAAAGCACCGGGACACAGGGAGTATAAATGACGACCAGGACACAAGTAAAAAAAAAATTAACAAAACTAAAAAGAAGGTAAAAACTACAAAAAAACTAAAAGAAAAAAAAACTAAAAACTAATAAAAAAACTAAAAAATCTAAAAATCTAAATAAACTAAAAAAGAAAAAAAAAGGAAAAAAATAAAGGAGAAAAACAAAACTAAAAAACGAATGCATATACAGACCGGTACACCGGGATACAAATGACGACCGGGACACAGGGAATATAAATAACGACCGGGACACAGGGACACAACTACAACGGGGACACCGGGGGAAACAGGGGGATATAAATGACGACCGGGACAAAAAAACTAAAAAGAAATAAAAACTAAAAACTAATAAAAAAAACTAAAAAATCTAAAAATCTAAATAAGCTAAAAAAAAAAAAAAAAGGAAAAAAATAAAGGAGAAAAACAAAACTAAAAAACGAATGTATATACAGACCGGGACACCGGGATACAAATGATGACCGGGACCCGGGACACAGGGAATATAAATGACGACCGGGACACAGGGACACAACTACAACGGGGACACCGGGGGAAACAGGGGGATAACCTGACAATCTATTTATATGCAAAGACAATGGGACAGCAAAGAATGTTGTATATTCGCAAGTTTTACGTAGTTAAAACCATATATATATATATATCTATATTCACAGGTGGGACATAGGGACACAACTACAATGGCGCGTAACTATTATGGCGCGTAACGACTTACGCGCGCGGGGGGGCTTGGGGGGGGCGCGAAGCGCCCCCACCAACTAGGTGTTGGGGTGGCGCGAAGCGCCACCCCAACAGCTAGTATATAATAAAAACATGGGAATAAAGAGTTCTTTACATAAGCTAATTTATAAGTTATGTATATCTTTTACTAATAAAAAGATTTTTAAAAAATTAAAAGTTCTAGTTGCCTTTTTAATTAACCAAAATTGAAGGGCAACTAGGCTTCCTCCCCTGCTCTTTTTTTCTCAAAATCATTTGATCAATACTATGAGAAAGCCATTTAGCCAAAAAAATAAATATGCAAATTTTGTTTTAATTATTCCTCTGTGGAGAGCCAAAATCAAAACATGCATTGATTCAAAAACATTCAGAAATTAAATTAAAAAAAAAAGTTTTTTCAACTGAAGGTAAGGAGCAACATTAAAACTTAAAACAAACAGAAATTACTTTGTATATGAAAGGGGCTGCTTCCTCATCAACGCCCCACTCTTTACGCT
This sequence comes from Artemia franciscana, assembly GCF_032884065.1. Lineage (NCBI taxonomy): Eukaryota > Metazoa > Arthropoda > Branchiopoda > Anostraca > Artemiidae > Artemia > Artemia franciscana. The sequence goes on along the minus strand of NC_088865.1, from coordinate 23,035,228 downwards.
AAAGTTTTTACTGTTTTAAAAAGAAGAGTTGAGAGAAAGAGTCAAACTTTAGCATAAAGAGCAGGGCATTGATGAGGAAGCAGCCCTTTTCATATATGAAATAATTTCTGTTTGTTTTAAGTTTTAATGTTTCTCCTTACTTTCAGTTGAAAAGAAATTGTTTTTTTTATTTAATCAACAACTAAAGCAAATGAACAACAATCAACAACACCATTAACTGAACAACTGTTGGAACTCAAGGAGCAAAGTGGAATAAATTGGAAAAGTGTATTATTTCCATTGTATTGGAAGGTATGTCTTCAAATCAACAGACCATAAACATAATATTTAACTTATTGCTCTGATTCACTCTGATTCAAGCAAAAATTGAAATTAGCATTAATGGATGCATAAGTTTTTTTTAATATCTTTCAACTTACTACTTTACAGAAATTACCGGTGATGACTGAAAATATTATTTAAAATATGCTGCCTTGCAGCATAATTTCCAGTTTAGACAGCATGTGATGAAACTAAATATTTACCAAAATCAGTGCAAGCTTTCAAGCTACAGGTAATTGCCTATTTAATGATGAAATTTTTGCCAGTGATGACTTTTTGCTATCAGCTGTAAGTGACCAGCCATTGGGTGAGCCTGCATCTAAGCCAAGAGATGAAGATGAAGGAATTAAATGCAGAAGAAGGAGGAGCTGCAGCCTCTTAAACCACACATGTCACCTGCACTTCAAACCAGACAATTTCACCTGTCAGCAATTTCAAATCAAGAGGTCAACCAAAAAGAATTGCAGAATATGAATAGATACTCCAGAGACAGAAAAATTGAGGAGCAGGCTATGCTTCCAAAGCTAAGAAAGTGAAAGAGGCTCTCACAAACCCTCATTTAAAGACAAAAAAATTACAAGAAATCACTCTTTGCTGAAAGTGATAGTAGCCCAGAAGAGATTTCAGTCTTTGAAGGTATTTTGGGGTCCTTTTTTTGCTTTAAATGTTGGCAGCTTTGTTTTGGACCTTGAACATGAAACAAAAAAGGAAAATGCCACATTGTTGGTGAAATTATTTTAAAGCTTCTAGAAGAACAAGAAGTCAAAGTTTGGTATTTCAAGCAAATTGATCCATTCTTGAAGTTGAGCTTTACTGATACTTCCTACTGGTATAGTTTCACTGATGTCACAACTCTCTTGCCAAATCCTGAGCCTTCAGGACAAACTACAAGACAAGCAGATTTCTTTGTATTTCCTCTTACAAGTTAAAAAAGAAACTTTAGAGCAAGAACAAGCTGTTGAGGAGAGGCAACAGCCCTCATCTACATAATATTTTCTGTTTGTTTTAAGTTTTAAAGTTGCTTCTTAATTTCAGTTGAAAAAACTTGTTTTTTATTTATTTGCTGATTGTTCTTAACAATCAGCATTGTCTTGTCTTATCAGCATTGATTGTCTTAAGCTCACTCTCCACAGGAAATGCCCTTACCCTGCAAGAAATCTCTTTGTGGAAAGATTCTCCCATGTAACTTAAATTAGCAATATTTGCAGAACCAATTTTGCAAGTGATGACCTGGGGTGTGCATACAATCCAACCTTTGTTTGCATGCAGGTGTGTGAGTGCAAAACTGCAAAAATACTAGTCTAGATATTATATGATCATATATTTAAATAATTGACATTATAATCTCTTGTGCCCCCAGAGTTTTGTTATGCAACCCCATTTAGGGTTGCAACCTGTAGTTTAAAAAGGTCTAGTTTATTGAAAAAAAAAATCACAATTTGTAGCTGATTCAGAAGTAGTAATTATTATTTTCCTTAGTCTTAATAGCAAAGTAAGATTTTATTCAGAGAACAAATTTGCAGATTTTTTAAAAAGAGTCTGAAACCTTTCAAAAATAACATCACAGTAAAACTGACATCATTTTTGATGGTTAGTAGTTCCTTTGAAATTTCTGTTAATTTGTTTTCTTAATAGCATTTTACTTTTAACTCTAAGGAGAACAATACCTAGCATTCTAGAATTAAGTAAAAATGGTAATTTTAATTGCTAGCCAGTTTTTTTAGAAAGATGCTTTTAAACTTTTGGTGACTATAGGCTGTTTTGAGCCCTTTTATGGCCCAAAACGAAACTTACCCTAGATTCAATTATTAAATTATGAAAGAGCATTAAGAAGGCATCAAGCAATAAATTCTACTTCATCCTAGCTAAATTTTGTATAAACTGCAACTTTACCGCCTAGCCTTGGGGTATAGCCTATCTATGTATTAGAAGAGGGGAGGGCTGAAATATTATCAAGCTTTAAGCAAATATAAGTCAAACAATAAAATTTTTTGTGATTTGAATTAATTATGACAGTCTTTGTTACTGTAGCTAGTATACAATAGGAGCAGGCTATTGCACCAAGATTACCAGGAAAATCCAAACCTAAACCAGAAAACTTAAAGAAATTAGCAAGCGATATTTATATATTTCAGCTTTTATCTGTATCCAATTTTCTAGAAAAAAAACTACATTTAAAAATAAAGCAAGGTACCTGAGAATATTCTACCACAGTCCATAATTTTTTCAGTTATCAATAGACAGCAATTGCAGTTTCAAAATATATACGCTTAGGGTTGCCAAACTTTTCGGGACTAAAGTGTCAAATTCAGCAAAACAGGGAACACTTTTAGTGTCCTCCTAGAAAATTAGCCAATATACTTTAAAAGTTGACAAAAAAAGAGCAAAGCGGTGCTTCAAATAAGTAAAATCCCATATAAAACCTCAAATCGCATAATACGCGAAGAAGAAAAAGACTTCAGTACGATTTCTCAGGTTCTTTCGAACTTTCGGCTGTACTATTCTTCCTCCGAAAATGCAGTAAATCCCTGTTTTTATTATGGCGTTTTCCGGCACCAGAGCCGGCTTTGTCACTTTTTGGACGACAGTTTTCATTTTCGTCGTTTTTGGCAAAAAATTCAAAAGCGCAGTCTTATTTCAGGAACTGCAGAATATTCAGAATCATTTGTGTTGCATTTGCGGTGTTACAGTATCGTAAAGACAGGTTGGAGTACAACTAAGATGAATGACAGAGGTGTTGTTTAGTTCATACGTTTTCAGCCAAATTGTCTACTCTGTACGGCGAGAAAACGAAAACGGCGATAAAACCTGTCTTCACTATGAGCCGCCCCAGCCTTCTTGGCTGCAAAACGCCACAATGAAGACAGGGCTTAAAAGATTTGTGCCAGCAGACTACAGATACGATGTCTCTCGCTGCCAACACGGCTTAATTACCCTCATTCCCTCTTTTCCTTCAGTAGCATATCAGATCTTCTGCAAAGTTTTGTCGACTATTTCCCGCAGAGTAATATCGAAAAGCGAGTGAAAAGCGCTTGGCTTAGAACGTGCTTCATATCCTTTTCACCTGGCTTTTGCCAACGCGTTTGGTAACGCTTTTATCAAAAAAAGATTTTTATCAAAAAAACTTTTTCTAAACTCTCTTGAGCAAGTCACATGTTTCACCACATTTGAATTTTCACGCTTTTGAAAAGGAAAGTAGTGCAGATACGATAAAAAGCATAAGATACGATAAAAAGCACAAATTAAAAGCAGTTGCAGTTAAGAAAAAACTGAAAATAAATGCATATGGGATTGATTTTGAAAAAATGCCAAAAAAGTGTCCTTTTTTCAAAAAGTTGCCTTTTTTCACCAATTGTGGCACGGTGTCATCCAGAGTGAAAAAGTGTCAAAAAAGCACTAAAAGTGTCCCTTTGGCAACCCTGATATCGCTGTCTATTATTGAAAGTTTCAATGTTTTCTCTGTGCCGATACCGATAATAATTGCTGGCATCCCGTTTTCTGCTGCTGTATCTTCTTCTTAGTTCTTGTGGTATAACCCCTTAGCTGGTTCTCTTCTTTGTTTTCTTTAGAATTTAAACTATAGTACTGAATATATTTGTTGCCGACTAATTTCTCCTTATTCCAATGAAGTATCCAAATGCGAAGAAATCACTTTTTTATTCATAAACATACAAATCGCAATTAACTAAAGGAATCAAATAAAAATTCATTACAGTCCAAGTTCAGTATCTCGGCAGTCACTTACGCAATCACACACAGACAAAGACTTGACATGAAAAAGGATTTAGCTATGGAAAGTATAATTTACGCAGGCGATTCATGATAGTATTCTACGCGTTCCTTGGAATTTTAGAATGTAGAGACTCCAACTCGGATAAAGAATTGTTCAAGGACCTCCGCAGCCTTTCTTGTATTGGTCGTCCGTAGAGATAACGCTTCTTGGTATCTGGTGGTATAATCCGAAATTGTAAGCAGAAACCGATGACCATCCCGTGATATTGTTAGCGGCCCAACAATGTTCACAGCCATACGGTAGAAGCGCTCTTCCACTATGGATAAGGAAATCAGAGATACCTTCTTCTTTGCTTTCAGCCTAGTAGTGAGCTGACACGGCTTACACGTTTTAATATATTTTTGAACATCTCGTCTGACTCCTGGCCAGAAGAAACGATGCAGAATCTGTTTACAAGTCAGATGGTTACCAGTATGTCCACTTAACCACGAGTCGTGGGCAAACTTCATGATGAAGGATTTGCAAGATCATGGCAAAACAAGTTGCAAAACCTCCTCGCCTACTGGTGAGGTCCTCTTCCTATACAGCACCCCATTAAGAATCTCATTGCTTTCACGCAGAGGAGCTTGCTTAAACAACTTTCCAAGATTTTGTCAGCCTCCTGTAGTCGTTTGAGTTCATCTCCAGTCAGCTGATCCGGACTTATCTCCTGAGCTGTACTCAACGAAAGAGGCTAGTGTAAATCACGCTCTATGCACTTCTTCTTTCTACTCTTTTTCCGTTCGTCTCGCCTTCCAGTGTTTCTAGAATCCACATCTGTTGTCCAAATATCATTTTCTGGAAGATCGACTCTCCCATCCTTTGGAGTAGGTGAATCAGGAATGCTCGGCATTGGAGGCGAGTCAATCATCCTTGGTGCGGATTCATCCTGTTTAAGCTCTTTTTGAGAGTAATTCTTTATTCTTCTGCTGACAAGAACTCTAATATTAGGCTTTTTCTTTCCAAAGTGCTGACTGCAAAGTTCATTAAAACAAGAAAATGATGTCCCAAGAATCACGTTCACAGGTAAATTGTTTGGTACAGCAATTGGTACGCAGTAAATGAAACCTTTCCCCTTTCCTTCCTACCAGGATGTGAACGTCTTTAAACGGATACGATTTGCAGTCCCCATGGACGCAGCAAACTTCAGTCTTCTTTGAAGGGAAACAATCGTCTGACATATACTTCTTATGCATGATACACAAGGTGGCGCCATTGTTGACCAAGAAAATTGCTGGTTGCCTTTCAATTTCGCCTTCAAAATAGAAACTTTCCCGTGCATCTTCTATTGGCTAGAACTTTGAGCTAGAAGAGTTCGTTTCTTTGGCTGTCGGCAGTCCTTAGCCCTATGCCCTTACTTCCCGCAGCTATAATAGCCTTGATAATTCTTCTGTGAAGGGGAGGTGCAAGCGACTGTATTTTGTGTATCATTCTTCTCTGTCTTAGAATTCTCTTCATGATTTTGAGTTTCACGATATCTGTTTTCTTTCCATGGCAAATTCTTCGAAACTAGATTTTCGTCTCTTCTGGTGAGAAAAAACCCGTCTGCTAATCTGTATACTTCCTCCAAGGGTGACTGGTTGAGTTCCTTGAGACGTATTCATAGTTGGTAATTTTTTATAGGACTTATAAAATTGCTTAACCACAATCAGTCGAAGGATATCATCTATTTTCTGTCTGAGGATCTCAGGATCTGTTTCTGTTTTGTAATCTTGATGCTCAAACCGTTTGATAGATAGTCACTCCAGCCTCCTCAAATAGTCTATGAAAGACTGATCAGCCTCCTTCTGTTCGGAGCGGAAACGAAATCGATATGTTTCTGGTGTGACTCCAAAACTACCAATTTGGTTTGGTGGGAGAATCGAAGTAGCTTTGGCAGCTTTTCTTGTCAGCAAAACCACCAAGCCTCACTGTCCACGTCGATTTGTCCCATAGGTTTGTATAGCTGCACACTAGAAGGTTGTTGAGGCATGTATTAATGTCCCCATCTTTGCTGAACTTTGCTATTAAAATAGGTGACATCGCTGCTGTTATGGCTGCACTCTGAATTGCAGCTTCGCCTGCGTGAACGGTTGTACTAAAGTGCGTCACAAAACTAGCCAAACGGTCATCCATCGCTTCCATGCTCAATTTGAAGGTCTGCAGTAGCATGGCTACAATTGCCTCTTGGTCCATGGCATATAGACCAAATACCAGTACCATGGCATATATATATATTGCCAAATTTTGTGTTGAACCGAAGCGAAGGTGACATAAAATTACGCAAAATTTGTTATAGAGCCAATGCGAGAGCAATTTAAAATTACACCAAAATTTGCCATAGAACCAATGTAAGAGTAATATAAAATTACTGCAAAATTTGATATGGAACCAATGCGAGAGTAATATAAAATTACTGCAAAATTTAGTATAGAACGAATGCAAGAGTAATATAAAATTACTTCAAAATTTGATATAGAACCAATGCCTGAGTAATATAAAATTACTGCAAAATTTGGTATGGAACCAATGCGAGAGTAATATAAACTTATTGCAAAATCAACGAACTGTAGTAAGGAGCATAGTAACCAAAACTCTAAAAAACGGGATTTTGATACTAGTAGATAGATCAAAAGAATTGGACTCTTATGCTGATTTCAAATATATAAGTTTCATCATATTTAGTCTTACCCATCAAAAATTACGAGCCTTAGAAATTTTGCCTTAATTTGGAAAATAGGGGTAAACCCTCCTTAAACGTCATAATATCTTATCGAAAATCACACCATCACATTCAGCTTAACAGAGAACCCTACTGTAGAAGTTTCGAGCCCTATCTATAAAATGTGGAATTTTGTATTTTTGGCCAGAAGATCGATCACGGGTGCGTGTTTATATGTTTTTTTCCCCAGGGGTGATAGAATTTCGTGAAAGGGCTCATTCTAACGGAAATGAAAAGTTCTAGTGCCCTTTTGAAGTGACGGAAAAACTGGATGGCACTCACACTCATTTTTCCCCAAAGTCACCGGATCAAAATTTTGAGATAGCCATTTTGTTCAACATAGTCGAAAAACCCAATAACTATGTCTTTGGGGATGACTTACTCCCCAAAGTCTCCGGGGGAGGGGCTGCAAGTCACAAACTTTGACCATTGTTTACATATAGAAATGGTTATTGGGAAGTATACAGATATTTTCAGGGGTATTTTTTTTTGTTGAGGGAAGGGTCGAGGGGAGGGGGTTACGTGGGATGATCTTTCCATAGAAAATCCATCATGGGGGAAGAGAAATTCCATGAAGGGGGCGCAGGATTTTCTAGCATTCTTTGAAGAAAAAAACAATAAAAAAATAAATATTAAAAAGTTAAAAACGAAACAGAACTTAAAACGAACAGAAATTATTGCGCATATGGGGAGGTTCATCTCCTCCTAAATACCTCGCTCTGTACGCTAAAGTATTTTTTGTTATTTCAACTATTTATTCAAGGACCTTTGTGATTCAGGGTCATTCTTAAAGAATCGGGATAAAATTTAAGCTTTAGTGTAAAGAACAAGGTATTGACGAGGGAGTGAGCCCTCTCATATACATAATAAAATGCGAATATAGAAACTCGCTACGTAAGCTAATTCGTAAGGTAGGTATATTTATTACTAATAAGAACGTTCATATACAAAAATCAAAAGTTCTAGTCGTCTTTTTAAGTAACCGAAAAATTGGGGCAAATAGGCCTCCTACTCCATCCCTTTTTCCTCAAAATCGTCCAATCAAAACTATGAGAAAGCCATTTAGCCACAAAAAATTAATATACAAATTTCGTTTTAATCATTTTTGTGCGGAGAGCCAAAATCAAAACATGTATTAATTCAAAAACGTTCAGAAATTAAATTAAAAACAAACGAGTTTTTTTCAACTGAAAGTAAGGGAACATATTAAAACTTAAAACGAACAGAAATTATTCCGTATATGAAAGGTACTATTCCCTCCTAAATGCCCCGCTCTTTACACTAAAGTTTTTTATTGTTTTAAGAAGTAGAGTTGTGAGGAATTTTTCAGAAAGTTTATAGTTGTACAGCTCTTAACGCTTCTCCATTTTTCCTGCAAATTTCGCGTTTAATTCCTGGTCTGACACGACGAGAGCCAAAAAATTGGACAATATCAACGCGATAGCTCCCGAAAATGCGTGGGATAACATTCTGCAACGCAACTATGACCACGGCTGGAGGCTCATATAGAACCGGTTTTAGACTGATTAGAAACCAGTCTCATCTGGATTGCCCTGTGGGCGGGCCCTCACTCTGCTTCAAGGTCACAAAAAAGTTGCGTTCGCAATCGGTTAACAATTCTAGTCTCAAAAAAGTATAATCTAAAAAGTATAATTCTAGTCCAAAAATATAGAGTTGGAATTTGAATTAAATCAAAACAAACTATGTGCACACAGATTGTCGATAGGGCGTATCACGGATTATTTTAAATCTGTGAAATTATCTCATAGTATGGTCTTAGCAGGTCAACTATTTTCGTCAGAACACCGTCTTCGAGCATTATTTGCCATAACAAGGATCGTAATATCAAGTCAAATGCAGCGATGCAGTCAAGGAGGACTGCGAAGTTATCCAAACTGTGGATGAAACGTTGGTGAAGAGGAAGTCATTGGGTAAAGAGATGGTCTACATACCCCATTCCAAGGCGGAAACCTGCCTGGTTCTTCCTAGTCCATTGCTCTCGCTCTTTTCTAAAGCGATTTACTAAAACTATTGCCAAAAATCTTCCGAGCTATGTCTATTAGTAAGGCTCTCCGGCAATTGTTACAGTCATATATTCAGCGTTGAATATGAACATATTCAGCGTTGGTTAGTCAGGACTTCAACGAGCACCGGACTTGCTCTGTATATTTCTGTTGGTAGGGAGTCCCCACCGGGGGTTTTATATTTTTCAAAAGACTTCACGGCTTTTCTGACTTCTTCCGGGCGGGCCCTCACTCTGCTTCAAGGTCACAAAAAAGTTGCGTTCGCAATCGGTTAACAATTCTAGTCTCAAAAAAGTATAATCTAAAAAGTATAATTCTAGTCCAAAAATATAGAGTTGGAATTTGAATTAAATCAAAACAAACTATGTGCACACAGATTGTCGATAGGGCGTATCACGGATTATTTTAAATCTGTGAAATTATCTCATAGTATGGTCTTAGCAGGTCAACTATTTTCGTCAGAACACCGTCTTCGAGCATTATTTGCCATAACAAGGATCGTAATATCAAGTCAAATGCAGCGATGCAGTCAAGGAGGACTGCGAAGTTATCCAAACTGTGGATGAAACGTTGGTGAAGAGGAAGTCATTGGGTAAAGAGATGGTCTACATACCCCATTCCGAGGCGGAAACCTGCCTGGTTCTTCCTAGTCCATTGCTCTCGCTCTTTTCTAAAGCGATTTACTAAAACTATTGCCAAAAATCTTCCGAGCTATGTCTATTAGTGAGGCTCTCCGGCAATTGTTACAGTCATATATTCAGCGTTGAATATGGACATATTCAGCGTTGGTTAGTCAGGACTTCAACGAGCACCGGACTTGCTCTGTATATTTCTGTTGGTAGGGAGTCCCCACCGGGGGTTTTATATTTTTCAAAAGACTTCACGGCTTTTCTGACTTCTTCCATCAAAGGTGGAGATACATCGCAAAAATACTGCTCCACGAGAGACGGAGCAACAAGCTGCATGTTTTGGCCTGAGTGGAAGGAGGAAGTTTGTGCCAAGTCTACGGAGAAGATCCGGTAAACCCAGATAAGGTGTAACAGCTTCTTCAAGCTGGTCAATAATGACAATTAGCATGAGGTTGCTTTTATCTTTCTCTTTTTTTTTACTTGATTTTTCTCTCCCTGCTTTGGGTCATGGAGCCCACTTGGGGGAAAGGATACATAATTTCGAGTTTTCCATGTTGTAAAAATACTACCAATGAAGAAACTTGTTATCTTTATGATAAGAAAATAAAGGATTTCGGTTTTTTATGCTCAGGTTTCGTGTTTTCAGTAAAGCGCAAGTTTTGTATACAGGTAAATAGGAAGGGTGTGCAAAAGCACAGGATGGCTTCCCCCCAACCCCCAATTGTATTTCCTAGCTGAAGGGCCTTGAAACGAAGATCAGCACCGCCGGTTTGGACTTTAAGGGTCTTGTGCTGTATCCTTTACCTTTATTCTTTTAGTTTTGTATAACCACTCGACCGTAGGAAAATATCATCAATTGGTTTATATGCACTAGTATATTGACATTTGCTGTATTAGGCTTTGAAGCAACAATTAATATTCGTTTGAAATTCCAACTTCGGTCTTGGAAAAAAAAAGGAATAAAAAACATCAGTTCACCAGAAAACGGGGCTAAAAAAAGAGCTAATAAGCTTTTTTCTTAAGAGGTTTAAACTTGACGCTAAAAGTCCCTGCCCAATTGGACCCTATTGAGTAAAAATAGTTAGTCTGGGAACAGGTGCCCCCTAAAGGTTGAGGCCAAAGAACTCTTTCTTCTGATTGGATTGAAATTTCCAAGGACCATTGCTTAGGCTAAGAGGACTACACATTTTCGTTTGGAGTGAGAAGGACTGGACAAAGAGGAACCTAATGTAAACACAAACTTAATTTAGGGGCATGCCCCCCTCCAAAAAGGATCAGAAGTTTTTCTGATCAGTTAAAACTTACATCCTTAAGCCATTGAGTTAACAGGATCCCGTGGTTCAATGTCGAACAGGATCCTGTAGTTGAAGTCTTGCATGATCAAGATTGCGGCACGAAAGAGAGGGAGCAATGGTTACCATCTCCCTTGGGTCAGATGGGATCTTCATAACGGACGTCTTTTATGTTCTGCAGTGTCTTCCGTTTTGAGAATAGTCATTGTTACATTTGGGTTAAAATCAGTAGCTTTCTGTTACGAAGATTTTTCATTGCAGAGTTCAAACCCACAACCTACAAAGAAGTATCTTGACCATGCACAACTAGACACATCAAAAAATATTCTAGCTACATGAAGCTAGACCAGGGTATTAGTAAATCACCTAATCGTAGCTGTATCTGTATTTGTAAACTGAAGCTCTTAAAATTTAGCAACTAAACTTCTAAAATTTAATAACTGAGCAAGGTTCCAGAAAATAAATTTATTAAACAAAACCACCAAAATATGAGTAGATTGAAACTAGAACAAGTACGAAAGGAAAATTACCCTATCCTCAGACCGTATATGACATATATCATTAGACAATACAACAAATACAAAGGAATGTAAGCCTGTTTTCAGGAGATACTAATGTTTCAACCAATTGAGGTAAAGCTCCCTCCAAATAGATATCAAAGGGAGTGGCTAATTTTGGGAAGAGTCGCTTTTGGCAAACGTTCCAAGAGCCAATTTCGGCAAGTTTATGGTCCCTCTGAAGCCTAGAATTCCGCGACAAGTCTTCAGCTGAAGCTCGCACAGAAAAAATTTTTAAATCACTTGGGTAATGAATCCATTCAAGAATCCAGCATTGTGATATTACTGTCGCTTTTTCTTAGAGAATGATATAAGCTTACTTAAAAAAAAGGAATTTATTGCTATTTCGCATGTTTTGTCCCGTTTTTTCTAACGTAGATTCTAATCTAAAAATAAGAATGAAAAATGAAAATAAAATGTAATTCAGATGATCAAGACCGTATCCAGGGAAGGTGGAGCTTATCAAGTTTGAAGCCCACCCCACCCAAAATTTCTGTCCGATTCGTAAAATCGTAACAAAAATACATAACTAATTTTTCGATGCATTTTTTAAAGGTCCCCCCACCACCGAAATAATAACACCCCACCCTGAACAAAACATCCTAGATACTTCCTTGCGTATGATGACTAAAGATAGATCTCAGCTATTGATAGATAGCACAACTGTCATCTAATGTCGAAACATCCAAAGCTGTCAAAAAATCTTAAAAAAAACCGAAGATTTGTTCGGGGAAAATAAACCATAACAAGCTCTCGATCTCAGTGGAAAAAAACGGAACATACCTGAGGAAACTTTTCAATAAATCAGGAACCAAAAGCAAAACTCTTCTTTTTCTTACGAATTATCGACTACTTTCACATATTAGCATTTTTTAAATATATTTATGAAAATATCCTAAACTTTCGCGCACTATCTAAATACAGAACCAACGGAAAAGTTGACCAAGTGTTTTGCTTCCATTAAGAAACTTTCAATTTAAAAACGGGCAGTACAAACGAATCAACGAGATGCTCCTTTCAACCACTGTATATATTGTGACGCACAGATGTATATATAACAATTTTATCACAATTTAAAAGTCGAAAAACGAAATTCAATAATTTGTTCACAAAATCACAGTATGATACTTGCAATAAAAGAAATGAAAGTAATTATTTCTTTTTTTTATTTAAAGCGCACGTTTCATCGTAATAAAAAGTATGCGCTCATTACTTGCTAAATAAGTCATTCATTAATTCAAACAGGTGGTAGATGTTTGTTTATTTTTAAATTTCTCTATCCTTCGACAGATATGATGATTCTGAATATATCAACACAAAATATTTTCCATTAAATAATAAAACAAAAGAAATTAAACTTGGTACAATAAAGATGTTCAAAGTCGATATTTTGAAATTTATTCAAATTTTATACTTTCATTCTTTATCCAATGATGCAGGCTAAATTTCATACCAAGAATTTTGTAAATATTAAATATTCTTGCGAGCAGAGAGGCATCATAATGTGACAAAAATGTTTAAAAAACATTATTACTGAAATACTAAACATAAATTTAAAGATAAAATTGAATTGACTAGCTTAAAGTTCTCCTTTTGTGGGAGTGACCCAAGTACTAAAAATTCAGCTGGTTTTAAATGCAGTCTACGGACCACAAGAGTTCCGAAGCCTTATATTGTCCACAGCATGGCTGTCTTTTCTTAGAAATTAAGAAACATATGAAATAAATAAAGAAATAAAGAAGACGGGAAATAAAGAAATAAAGAAATTAAGAAATAAAGAAGACAAGGAGAAGGAGATCAGGAAAATTCCCATTCGAGAAACATTCCAAGGTTTCTCTCCCCCTCCCCCCAAAAAAATATTGAATGTATAAGCAGTATATTCGCATATACATCATAATTAATGTATATGCAGAAATTAGGCTTTTTGGGGCAAAAAAAGCAAGTTTTCAAAGTCCTATCCCTCTACACCGAAAAATCCGATCCACCACCGTAGTCTTTCTTGGCTGTGGAACTCCAATTATATCAAGATATACACAATTTTATCCCGTCTGATGGAGATGGTTTAGTCTTTCCAGGAGAATTTGCACCAGCAAAAAAAAAAGAAAAGTGTTTTTAAACAGCAAAATGAAATTTTTACTTAAATATAAATTTTGCCACTGAAGCCTTGTAAAATAACAGGAATAAAAGTTTAATTCAGCAGATCAGAGTATTTCTGAATAGTATCATCTCATTTCCGCAAACAAACTTTTCGTGATAAAGAAAATTGTGCATTGAAAAACTTTTACATTTAATCCCTCCATTTTTACTCATTTACATTAAAAACTTATCAATCTTGTTTTAGCACCTTGGCTTGCGTGGTTGGTCCCCTACACCCCCAGCTAAATTATACACAATTACTGCAACTTCATAGGCAAGCATATCAGCAGAATACTGTGATTCAGCTTCGGCATAAACACGTATAACATCTTCAGTTCCAGAAGGACGCACAAAAGAACGACCAAACTTATATTTGGCAATAGCAGCGTCGATTTCATCCTGCAGCTCAGAAGGAGTTTGACAACGCCGCTCAGCGTCAGTTGTCGAAATAACGTTCCGGTCCTAAAAATAAGCTTTCTATAAAATTAACCCAGTACATTGGATTTTGATTCGAAATCAAGTCATCTTCCGGGGAAATCTAGTAATTAGCCATATTTTTTTACCAATATGATGGCCTGGAAAATAAAATAAAAGAATTGATAATATAATGAGGTAACGAGTCGCTCATATAAGTAGCGACTCAAATGTTAGAAAAAAATAAACTGACAAATTTAGCTAAAATATAATCATATAATTTACAATCAAGAAGAACATAAAATACTAAGAGAATGAAAATATTTCCAGGAAAGAATCCTGGCTAATTTACCGTATTCCCTTGCTGGTACAACTCATGTGATTTATGATTGAATGTCAAGGGAGTCGACAGGGGACTTACATTAGCATCATAAAAATTTACCAGCTCTTGGTTTGGGATGTTTAAAACTTTGGTTTATGTGACTTTACTTAACATGAGTTGCTTTATTTACTAAGAATTACAAAATTCACTCGCACGAGGTCAAGGTATTTATGGAATGGTTGGTGACAAGACAGGTCTTCATCCACGTGACTTACAAGCTATTTGGATTGCTGCAAGTTCAAGCGATGTTTCGGCTTCGATTGGGTCACTTAGAAATCTATATAGCCCTAATGTCAAGGTAGGTTCGTTTGAATAAAGGCTGGGAATTCTTCGCCGTAGGAGAAATTTAAAATATCTATTTTTGCCCTCGATACTTTAAAAAGAAAAAGAAAATAGAGAACCTCAGTGATAAACAGGCTAAATATGATTTTCTTCGGTATTTTAAATGGGGTTTAGAAACCCTCTAGTTTTATGTTTCGGTCATCATGATACCAATGATGCCCTTTTCATTTCAATCTGCCGCCATTTCCGAGGGGTTTCAAGCTCTTTTTGGACATTCCCATAGATTTGTTTTCGTAATTAACTTTTACGGGAATAGCAGTTACTATTCGTGAATCAGCTTCAAATGATGATTTTCTCTCATTAGAGTGTTTTTACTTTCAAAATGCGTTTTTGATTCTCGGCTACCATGATTTGGGGTTCACTCTATACTAGGTTGTGGCTATTGCTGAATAGTGCTGGCTAAGTGTTGGTACGGTGCTATGTGCTGGCTCAGGTTAAATTTTGCGATTTTGGCAGAACCTCACGTCACCCGATGAAAACGATTCATTTTTGTGGGTCAATATTTGGTTTGTTTCTATTTCAGGTTTCTTTTCTGCTGGAAAACAACTCTTCAAATAGTTATTTTTTATACATTTTGAAAACTTTCAATCGCTACTAATTGCTACCACTACCAGTCTACTACTGGTCGCTTAGACTTTGCTTCACGCAAGGGGGGGGGGTAACTTGAACCTAAATAAACTAGATACACACACAACCGCCGAAGTAAGGCTCAGAAAGCCTTGTGATAAACGGATACAATCCTTTTAACGTCAACCATTAAACAACTCATTTAAAAAAAAAAACACACAATGAAATTTTCTCTCGATTTACCCTTAAGGTTAATTAATATTACTTGGATATTAAGTAAAAAAAAAAAAAACAGGATATGTGCCCAAATAAAATTAATTTAATAACATTATCTATTTTTTTAGTTATGCAGCGTTCTATGTCATAGCTTCCGATTTATATAGCAAGATTTAGGAATCGGACGCGGGCTCCACAGTTTCAATGACTATATCGAGTATCGTTTGGTTTTCAGGGAAACCTCAGAAACCAACTTGAGGCAACATTTAAAATACAACCTAAGCCTCTGAATGTCTTTAGAAATAATTCAAGATGACAAGCTATACTCATAGAAACAATTAAAGATTATTTAGGTTGACTAGTAACATCAGGATTATCAACATCTGTTAGCAATAACGTCTTTTGTTATTTTTTTCTTTTTTATACCTTATTCTGACGAAGGTATACTAGGACATTGATTGTTTTCATTATATGTCACTACAGTTTTTTCCCCTTTTTGTATGTTTTTGTAGGACTTTGCTATGGTAGATATATTAAGTGTAGGCTAGTTCCCCAGACAGCCTCTATTTTGTGTTTTTTTTTCGTTTCATGTCTATCTTTTTTCTTGCGAATAAATACAATGTAATAAACACAATGTAAACAATTACTCCTCTGTCTAGGGAAATTACATTCATATGAGGTTATTTTTTATGTAGTGTTTTAAGAAGAGCACTCTATATACCTTTTTGAACTGAAATCTCTATACATCAACCATTGTAAATAGCAGCAATAGTTTAATATAGGAAAAAATACACTTTTATTGTCATGTAAAAATTCTAAAAACATAAAAGATAGCTACAAATTTGGATATTTAAGACTACCAAGAACAAGAGCTAAGAACTCATATGGCACTTGTGATGAGGTCGGAAGAGCCAAGAGCTCATATGGTATGAGCTCTAGCAAAATTCTAAGAATCAATAGATTGCTTTGAAAGGAAAATCAGAGGCTTATTGCCGGTCGGCATTTAAAATAAGAGCTCTGAGTCACGAGGCCCTTCTAAATATCAAAATTCATTAAGATCCGATCACCCACTCATTAGCTAAAAATACCTCAATTTTTCTAACTTTTTCTCTCCCCTCAACCCCCCCCCCCCCAGATGGTCGAATCGGGAAAAACGACTTTATTAAGTCAATTTGTACACTTCCCTGACATGCCTACCAATTTTCATCGTCTTAGCACGTCCAGAAGCACCAAACTCGCCAAAACACTGAACCCCTCCACCTAGCTCCCCCAAAGAGAGCGGATCCATTCCGCTTACGTCAATGATGTATCTACGACATTTATAAGCGTTTTCCGAGATTTCCGGTTTCCCCCCAAACTACCCCCTCCAACGTTAACAGATCTGGTCAACATTTAAAATAAGAGCTCTGAGACATGGGTTCCTTCTAAATATCAAATTTCATTAAGATCCGGTCACCAGTTCTTAAGTTAAAAATACCTCAATTTTTCTGACTTTTCCAAACTAACAACCTCCAGCTCCCCCAAAGAGATCCGTACCAATTACGCCAATCTCGTATCTATAACTTGTGCTTATTCTTCCCATCAAGTTTCATCCCGATCTCTCCACTCTAAGCGTTTTTCAAGTTTCCGGTTTCCAAGATTTCTGTTTCTCCCCCTCCAACCCTCTATGTTCTCAGATCCGATTGAATCCGATTGAAAATGGAGCATCTGAAACATAAGATTCTTCTATATATCAAGTTTCATTAAGATCCGATTACTCATTCGTAAGATACCTTGATTTTAACGTTTACTGAGATTTCCGGCTTCTCCCTCCAACTCTCTTCAATGTCACCGGATCTGAACGGGATTTAAAATGAGAGTTCTAAAGCACAAGATCCATCTAGATATCAAATTTCATTAAGATCTGTCCTAGATTTCATCGTCCTAGCTTACCTGGAAGTGCCTAAAGTAGCAAAACCGGGACAGACCGACAGACAGACACAGACCGACAGAATTTGCGATCGCTATATGTCACTTGGTTAATACCAAGTGCCTTAAAAAATTGTGGAACAATGAAAATTAATACTTAAAATAAAACTGATGGTTCCCAAAAAACTAAAGCTAAAGGAAAACTTGACTATTTTAGGAAACATCTTAGAAACAAGTAGTTGAACTCTAGCTAAGCAAGAATGAAGCTAGAAAAAATTAGCACGAACATGTCGAACGACTTTTCAATTTACTAAAGGGGTTTGACTGTGGCAAGACCCGAGACTACTCTATCCAGGAACTCCCAATAGAGACAAGTTTCCCTTCAAGTTTTACATCGTTGATACAACAAAATTTAACCAAGTTGACCATCTTTGATGCAACAAAATTTAACCAAGTTGACCACCTTTGATACAAAAAATTTCTTATTTTCTTAAAATAACGCAATATTGTACTCATTATTCCTTAGTACTAATGTAGCCACCATAAACCACAAAGAGCAACCCTCCCAGGGAGAAAATCCCATGTCTAAAACCTGAAATTTCAAAAAATATTTATACTATTTCTTTCTATTTGCTTATAGTAAGTTATAAGGAGGATGCAGTGGCGGATCCAGAAGGGAGCTGGGGGGCTAGAGCCTCCCCCTTGCATATCCAATCGCACTAGATCAAATGGGTAATTTTTTTATCGGTTGCCAGCCTTATTATTTATAATGACCTTATTCGTCTTGTTTTTAAATTTCTGGATCATATGGAATTAGATAAGGACTCAGAAACAACATCTAAAGCAATTACGTTTGGAGACGAATTACGAAGAAGTGACTTTATCGTGAGTTTAAACACAGCTGTTCATTGCTTAGCTCATACTGTAAAACTGATTAGGTGTCTCCAAGACCCCAAACAAGACCAATCAACTGCAAAAAATTATATAATGTAAATACTAAGCAAACTCATACAAATGAGATCGGAAGTAGGCATCGACTTCAAGAAAGTATATGCATCTTCACAAGCCACACATTGCACATTGCAATTAGGAGAAGAAATAATCTTACTCGAATCATGCAGCCGACAGACTCAAAAGGCTAATGTCCAGTTACCAGGTCAAGATGCAGAACAGCATTACAAGGTGGCAATACACATTCCATTTTTGGATCATCTTGTTTCTGAGTTGAACACCAAATTTAGTTCCATAAGTGAGATTTCACATCTGGAGGGACTGATTCCATCTGACTTTTCTAATCACACAGTTGAAGAAGTGTTGAAATCCAATATCTACTATGAGAAAGTTTCTGCTTCATCATTAGAGTTATCTACAGAGATTGGACTTTGGTGGAAACATCGGCAATCCTCAAGAATCTTCCACAAAGTTGTGAAACTGCTTTACCTTAATTATCTTAATTCGAACTTCGGAGCAAATTAGTTGCAAGAACGCTTATATAAAAAACTTATTATAATGTAGAATAACTAAAAATGTAAATACGGGTTTATTTTAAAAACTGAATCATTTGAAAAAGTAGTAATATCAGTAATAAAAGTATTTCCGTCCTTGAAATAATAAGGTAATAGCTTTCAACGTCCAAATTCTTATGGTAAAAGGGTCAGATATGATATGTTAATGCAAAACACTCTAACGGCTCCAAAATCTTTTTTATTTTGTAGTCAATAATCTTTAGCCAAACCACATTTTTTTATTTCTAAACTCTGGTTAACAAACAGTTAAAACGGCCTAAAAATGTGTCATTTGACACTTCAATTTTGAGAATTTTCCCGGGGAGGGCCCCCAGACCCCGCCTTGCTGGGGGGTATTCCATACCCCCTGGTGCTTTCACCCCCGCCCCCCTTTGGTCTATCCTGGATCCACCACTGAGAGGATACATTTTGCATTAGTAAACTTGGAATTAAATTACTTTTTGGCAAAATCTGCATGTTTAAGAAAGATCAGATTTTGCTAAAACAATTTTCAAATTCATACCAATATAACGATGTTTGAGATAAAAAATAACATACTGCCTCAAATACTGCTTCATATCTACATATAGAAGAAAGGAGGGGGGCTATCCTCCTGAAAAGGGTTCATATAAAACGTAGAAAAATTCGGCTTAAAAATACAATTTTTTTACCATTCCCCCCCCCCAAAAAAAAAACCCGTTTGCATCCCATCCATGATTGTCAGACTTTTGTCCGTCTTTGAGATAAACACTGCACTTATCCCAATCTTCCACATAAAACGAGATGGTATCAGCAATAAAATTTAGAGGTAACTTCAGATTAACTGTTAGATGTTCTCGGAGCCTTTTACTGTTTAAAATTGTTTCGTTTTCGTTTGAGTTGGTGCAAACTTTCCTCCCTTGGGAATAAACTTTCTTCGTATATATAAAAGCAAAGAGGAGCGACGCAGTGGAAATTTGCCACCTAATACACTTCTAAAGGGCTCCTCCCTGAAGAAATGGAAATTTGGGCCTCCATGCACTTGGAAGGAGGGAGGAATAACCTAATCTTTGTGAAAAAAATAGCAACCCTAAAACTTGTACTTAGTGCAGCTACGACCAGGTGCGTAGGTTTTGTTAGCTGCTTCTAGTCTTCACTAGCCCTTTATAAATAAAAATAAATCCATTTCGTATGCACGTAGCAAAATCTGCAAAATTGTAACATTAGGGTCTACTTCAAAACACGTCGAAAGATTGAAAAGCAATACAGAACAAAAAAAGCTGATAATGTGATTTCAATAGAACATCATTCCTGCACACAAAAAAGGCGAACTGGGATCCCTCTGAATGTTGGACCTGTGTGCCCAATGTATAAGCGTAATATTAATTTTAAAACCTATTTCAATTAGTCTCCAAGTCATTATTCTTTCTAATTTAACGTATTATGTTATTCAATTTTCTAACTTTAGTAACGTTTTTTTTTTTTCATTACTCTTTAACAAGGTGGATAAGAATCTTCTTATAGGTACAAATGCGATAACAAAAACAGGGCCGTTCATCCTTGTGTACTTGAATCCTGCTATCATATGATTACTTATAACACATCTGAACCCAGCCAAAAAGAAAAAAAAAGACAGGATAACTTGTTTCTTATTACGAGTGGCATCCTACTTCTGATAATTTTTCCGATTCAAATGACCATGGTTTTTTATTATATTTATCATTCTTTTTATTTTTGCAGAACAAAATCAAATGAGTTTGTCTAGTTGGCTACTCTATACTTTGGCCTGTGAAAATACCCATTTTTCGGTCTTAGCCCGCTCCTTTCAAATTTATTTCATACCTTAACTTGGACCTTAAGTTGTCGATTCGGCAAATCCGTGTAGGATTTATTCCAGTCTTCGATTGACCAACCACGAGCATAAAGAATAGATTCAACCAATAGGATATCAGAAATAGCATCACCAACTGTTTGATTGATAATATCACAAAGAATTGCTAATTTCTTTACAGCCATAATCTGTTTATCGGTCATACTAAAAAGGAAACAGTCGATCAATAAATATAAAGCCAAAAAAGGTCTCATTTCTATTCCTAGCTCTTTCTCGGGTTTTTCTTTCTCAAATTAACACTTGCCAACAATAACGACCAAACAAAAATAAAGTTTTGAAGAAAGAAAAATGAATCTGTAAAATGACAAACAAATGACGTTTAAGCATCAAAGGCATTCAAAGATAATTTTTATGATTAGCCTTTTTAATTTCTTTTTAATTTTATGTGTTTGACTTTACGTACTGATTTGAATTTTTTTCTCTTAGCTTTTACTGACATATAAAGCGAATTCGGCTCTATAGAGCTTGTGATAGTCTCTTGAAAATAAATATTATCTTATTATCTTATCTTATAACCCAAACAAGATTGCAACCACGATTCCCTGTAATAAGCACCCTTACACTTACAGAAAAATTATATTAGAACAGACAGACCTGTTCATGGCCTGTAGAAATAACTCTCTGCAAAACTCTTTTAAACAGCTTCAAACTGTCTTTGATGTGAGCCACGGTGCAACATATTGCTCAATAGTTGGGAGATACATTTCAAATTGCTTGATTATTTTCAAATACAGAAATTTTAACAGCCTTAATATATCTATTAGTTTTAGTTTTACGGTATCATATGTCTGATTATGCTCGTTTGTGAAATTGTTATGCTATTGTTATGTACTACGTTATGTTATTGTTGCGTGTGCTATTGTCATGTGTTATGATTTTGTGTGAAAATGGGTAACTTCGTTGTCAAAACAGGCTAATGGCTATTTAAACAAGAGCTAAGAGCTCATATGGCACTTGTGACGAGGCAAGAAGAGCTAAGAGCCAAGAGATCATATGGTATGAGCTCTAGCAAAATTCTATAAATCAATAGATTAATTTAAAAAGGAAAATAAGAGGCTTAATGCCGGTCAAGATTTAAAATAAGAGCTCTGAGTCACAAAGTCCTTCTAAATATCAAAATTCATTAAGATCCGATCACCCACTCGTAAGTTATAAATACCTAATTTTTTCTAATTTTTCCTCTCCCTTTTGCCCCCCAGATGGTCGAATCTGGGAAAACGACTTTATAAAGTCAAATTGTGAAGCTCCCTGACACGCCTACCAGTTTTCATCGTTTTAGCACGTCCAGAAGCACCAAACTCGCCAAATCACTGAACCCCTCCCCTCAACTCCCCCAAAGAGAGCGAATCCAGTATGGTTCAGTCAATCACGTATCAAGGACATTTGTTTATTCTATCCACCAAGCTTCATCCCGATTCCTACACTCCAAGTGTTTTTCCAAGATTTCCCCCTCCAACTCCCCCCAATGTCAAAAGATCTGGTCGGGATTTGAAATAAGAGCTCTGAGACATGAATTCCTTCTAAATATCAAATTTCATTTCGATCCGATCACCTGTTCGTAAAATAAAAATACCCCAATTTTCACGTTTTCCAAGAATTCCGGTTTCCCCCTCCAACTTCCCCGAATGTCACAGGATCTGATCGGTATTTAAAATTAGAGCTTTAAAGCGCAAGATCCTTCTAAATATCAAATTTGATTAAGATCTGGTCACCTTTTCGTAAGTTACAAATGCCCCAATTTTCAAAATTACCCCCCCCCCCCAACTCCACCAAAGAGAGCAGATCCGGTCCAGTTATGTCAGTCATGTATCTTAGACAGGTTTTGATTCTTCCCATCCAGTTTCATCCTGATCTCACCTCTTAAGTATTTTCTAAGATTTCTGGTTCCCCTCAACTGCCCCCCTCCAATTACGCTGGATCCGGTTGAGATTTAAAATAAGAGATCTGAGTCACGAGATCCTTCTAAATATGAAGTTTCATGAAGATCCAATCACTCCTTCGTAAGTTAAAAATACGTCATTTTTTCTTATTTTTCAGAATTAACCCCCCCCCCCCCCGCAATTGAGCGGATCCGTTCCAATTATGTAAATCACGTATGCAAGACTTCTGCTTATTTTTCCAACCAAGTTTCATCCCAATCCCTCCAATCTAAGCGTTTTCCATCATTTTAGGTTTCCCCACCCCAAAATTCCCCCAATGTCACCAGATCCGGTCAGGATTTAAAATAAGAGCTTTGAGACACGATATCCTTCTAATATCAAATTTCATGGAGATCCAATCACCCGTTCGTAAGTTAAAAATACCTCCTTTTTTCTAATCTTTCAGAATTAACCCCACCCCCCCAACTACCCCAAAGAGAGCGGATCCCTTCTGGTTATGTCAATCAAGTATCTAGGACTCGTGTTTTTTTCCCCACCAAGTTTCATCCCGATCCCTTCACTCTAAGTGTTTTCCAAATTTTAGGTTTCCCCCTCCCAACTCCCCCCCCCCAATGTCACCAGATCCGGTCGGGTTTAAAATATGAGCTCTGAGCCACGATATCCTTCTAAATATCAAATTTCATTGAGATCCGATCACCCGTTCGTTAGTTAAAAATACCTCATTTTTTTAATTTTTCAGAAATACCCCCCCCCCCCCAACTACCCCAAAGAGAGCGGATCCGTTCCGTTTATGTCAGTCAGCTATCTAGTACTTGTGTTTATTTTTCCCACCATGTTTCATCCCGATCACTCCACTCTAAGTGTTTTCCAAGTTTTAGGTTTCCCCCTCCCAACTCCCCGCCCTGATCACCAGATCCGGTCGGGATTTAAAATAAGAGCTCTAAGACACGATATCATTCTAAACATCAAATTCGTAAGTTGAAAATACCTCATTTTTCTAATTTTTAAGAATTACTCCCCCCCCCCAACTACCCCAAAGAGAACGAATCAGTTCCGATTATGTCAATCTTGTATCTGGGATTTGCGCTTATTTTTCCCATCAAGTTTCATCCCGATCCCTCCACTCTACGTGTTTTCCAAGATTTTAGGTTTCCCCCTCCAACTCCCCCCAATGTCATCAGACCCGGTCGGGATTTAAAATAAGAGCTCTGAGACACAATATCATTCCAAACATCAAATTTCATTAAGATCCAATCACCCGCTCATAAGTTAAAAATACTTCATTTTTTCTATTTTTTCCGAATGAACCGCCCCCCCCCAGATGGTCAAATCGGGAAAACGACTATTTTTAATTTAATCAGGTCCGATCCCTGATACGCTTGCCAAATTTCATCGTCCTAGCTTACCTGGAAGTGCCTAAAGTAGCAAAACCGGGACTTTAGGTTTTCCCCCTCCAACTCCCCCCAATGTCATCAGATCCTGTCGGGATTTAAAATAATAGCTCTGAGACACAATATCATTCCAAACATCAAATTTAATTAAGATCCAATCACCCGCTCATAAGTTAAAAATACTTCATTTTTTCTATTTTTGGCGAATTAACCGGGCCCCCACTCCCCCCCCCCAGATGGTCAAATCGGGAAAACGACTATTTCTAATTTAATCTGGTCCGGTCGCTGATACACTTGCCAAATTTTATCGTCCTAGCTTACCTGGAAGTGCCTAAAGTAGCAAAACCGGGACCGACAGACAGACAGACAGACCGACAGAATTGGCGATTGCTATATGTCACTTGGTTAATACCAAGTGCCATAAAAAAAAGCCCGGAACCCCACAAAAAGCGTATCAGATCGAAATGAAATCAGGACCGGTCGAATTATCTTAGCCGAAAATCGCATTTAGGAGAATTACTACTCCCCATCTTGATATAACACATAAGTTTTAACAGCCTTAATATCTTTATATGTGCCACTCTTAAATAAATAAAAAAAAAACTACCGAACAAGTAAATTATCCAAGAAAAAAAATTTACACACTTATAATTTGCTAAATAGATAAATTGCAGGAGAATTGTCCCTTCCCTCTCCCCAACACCCTGTACAGGTATGCTTTACTAGCTTTTATGAAAATTCGCAGTATTTCGACCCGAACATGCGAGTTTCAGGTACTTCATTGGGTTTTAACAAAATTCCTTCTAGGTTATGAGATCACTGGAGCATCTCCAGGATGGAAAATTTGCCCCTCAGTTTTTCACATGCATGAACACCCTGAGGATACTACCTTGTTTCTATATGTAAGCCAAGGAAGTCCTTAAAAATCCAAATTTTGCTTCATAAACCCATGTAAAAATCAAAGAACCTTGACATAAACAATAAATATTGAAAATAAGTATTTCAGAGAATCTGTCTCCTGCATCGACCCGTTGTATGCATACTGCGGGAATTCCTTTATTTTAGTAACAATAATCTAAGCCTTTTTTTTATTAACTGAAGGGTTTAATTAGCGACAGGCAATTTTGCTTCATGCTGTACTAGCTTCATCCTGTATTATCTAGGAAAGAGGACAGATCTCACCAGCTTAAAATATAGGATTTCCTGATCCGAGTAGGCAAAAATCATCAGTAAGAAAAGCATGCGAGCAAATGATGTACGTTTATTTCGCTAAAGTAAATATCATCAGCGTAAGGTAGTCTTAGGCAATTTCTAACTTAGCTTAAAGCTAGGGTACTTGAACATGTTTTTTAATTTATCATGTAAACGTGAAATTTTACCTGTTTACTATGAAGTTACACCGTGAAGTTAAACATACTGAGATTCTTAAAAATTCAATGCCCCCCCCCACACCCCAAATTCCTGTCTATGTGTTTGTTGTAATCTCCTTCTGGTTCAGGGCGAAAAAGACATATCTGACGAATGTCTATCTGGTAGATGACGAAAAAAGACGGTTATTCAAGCGGAAAACCAGGGATTTATAAAACTAAAATGACTTGAAAACAGAATGAAACCAGTGAACAAAATACCTTGTATCATTTTGAGAGTTTCTAATCTTCAATGTGGCAATGTCACTAAAAACAACGGTTCCATGACCATTGGCCTGCAATGTAAGGAAAAAGAAATCATAAAAAAGACTCAATTACAAAGGCCATAAATAAGCAGCATGAAAGGAAGACTAAAAACATACCATAATCAGATGCCTTGGCGTACCTAATAACGAAATCAATAAAAACCCACAGTATCATCAATTATTCAATAATCATAAAGTTAGTACTTATTTCACGTTTCTTTAGTTTCTTGTGCTCAGATAATGCTAAAAATCAGCTGAAAGGAAACATCATTTAAGCAATTTGGCAGCATCATTTGAGCAAAAAGGGAAAATGAACTTTTTTTTTTATTCGCATTTCATAGTCAAGCCACGGATTCTTTATAGCTTTTGGTGATAGTCTCATGGGAGAATTTACTGATAGGTTATTTATCCTTATGACGGCAAGTCGACATTGAGGCATATAACAGGTTAAAAAAAAAACTTTAAAAATGAAAAATTTGGGTAAAATTCTAGTTTAGCACATTTCACTATCTTGGAAAGGGGTTAGATTAGAAAAATGAAACTTTTAGTAATGAATCCAGGGCCAAAAATACACTCTGGGAAGAATTTTATGAGGCCTGCGTCTATATTTATGTTATGAGTTTCGTTTCCGGTTCTGTTTGTCTTTTTCCCCTTTTTTTCCTTCTTTTTTTATACTCCTTGTGATGCTTAAAATTTACAACGGATTATAAATAAAATCAAATTCAACTATTGCTATTACTAATTGATTCGCCTTCATAAAAAAGTCAAAAGACAGAGAATATAAAAAAAGGCATACATAATAAAAGGGCAATTCAGCAACTCATTGTAAAATCATACTTTTCATCTGCTTTCTAACAGTAGGAATCGACAGCATAGTCATTTATCGGAGACACATAACAATAAATATTTCTAATAAATTCTAAATAATTCTTAAATATTTCTAAGTAATTCTAACGTGAAAACGTTCTATAACCACGTTTAAAGTATTAACGGTAACCTAAAAGAGCATTCAAAGAGTTTTTAAAATGCAACAGCATGCCACTTTATTGGTCTCTTTTTCAAATACAGGAAAAGAAATTAAAGCAGTCACATAAGCGTTTTTGTAAGTTCTTGTTAGGCCTACCACCCTGGACTAGAAACTCTTGGATTAGTGAAAGATATGGCATTCTTGATCCATACCTGGCCGTCCAAAATCGGCTGTCTCGCTATGTCCGATCTCTCTGCAAGAATAATTCCCTGTATGGGGCCATGGTGCCATAATCTTCTTCTTCTTATAAGTTATCTTTCTAGTTTAGTTATATTTCTCTTGTTATTTATGTATTATGTAGGATAAGTATTTAGTTTCTCTTTTTTGTCGTTTTGTTAATTGTGTTGCGGAGCAACACTACTGCTTTCGTAGTTTTTTTTTTTTTTTTTTCACCGTGATCAGCGACCTGTAGCTCCGAAGTGGTAAGAGTTAAAAATTTGAGATTTTTCAGAGGGAAGGGAAACGTGAAACAGAGTAAAAAAGTTCCAGAGAAGTTCCTAAAATTTCTAACAGTTTTCCATAAAAAAAAATAAAACCCTTTTTTTCTTAGAAACTCTGCGTTCGATGTTTGGCGTCAAGTTAAGACGACCCTAGCTTCGGAAATAAACTTGTTAGAAATACAGTTATGCTGAACTCATGTAGAACTTTCATTTGTCTCTTCGAGAACCTGAGCACAAAATTCCGTAGCTCTTACAGATTTCCCGGAAATAATTCCGGAAAAGTCCATCTCGTTCCGATTTTTTTTGGAATTTTCTCAAATTTTCGATTTTGATGTTTCTTATATTTTTATCGAGTAGTGCTTTGAAAAGTATGCAAGATGAAGTGAAGTGTTCTATATACCAAGTTGCTTCGTTCTCTAAGAGATAATTTCCGAAGTTTCGACGTTCTAGAGGTAACTTCTGTTCTGGACCAGCTAGAATTTTTTTCCAACGCGGTTCGACAGGTCTCGATCTCCTAACAACTGGAGCTTACAATAGTTTCTCCGAAATAAAATTCCTTCTTTGGGTTTTTCTATTTGGAAGTTTTGTCAAGCCCTCGGGGCAATTTAAATTTTTTGGTGAATTTGGTTTGTTTTATATTTTCCTAGCTTAGACCATCAAAAGTTAAGCAGAAAACTATAAGACGTTATTTCCGTATCTCTTTCAGATTTCCCGGAAATAATTCCCGAAATGTGCGTCTCGAAACATAATACTTCGAATTGGCGTCAAGTTAAGACGGCCCTAGTTTCGGAAGTAAACGTTTTAGAGATAAAATAATTATGAACTCATATAGAACTTTTATTGATGTTTTCGAGAACTGAAGCATGAAATTCCGTAGCTCTTACAGATTTCCCGGAAATAATTCCGGAAAAGTCAATCTCGTTCCGATTTTTTGAAATTTTCTTAAATTTTCGATTTTGATGTCTATTTTATTTTTATAACGTGAAATGGATTAAAAAGTTCCTCAGAAAGATGCTTCAAGATAACAATCGAAGCCACATTAGAAAAATGTCCTCTGAAGGACATAATGGAGACTGTTGCTCCGCAACTGTGTCCCGTAGGGCACAGTTGCACGTGTTGCTCCGCAACTGTGCCCTAAGGAACAGGGCACAGTTGCTGCAACACTTCCCGTTGCACAGGCAACGGAGGTCTAGTTTCGTTTGCTTTTTCTTTTCTCCATAGGGTTATCGTTGTGGGTTATTAATAAATGATGAATTTGATGAATGCGAAAGATGAGCGGCGGTCTATACCGTGTTTGTAAATATTTCTAGTTATCAATGCAGCTTTACTTCGTCTGTTCTTCTGGTCTGTTAGTTTATTTTATTATACTGTTTTTCTTTGTTATATTAGATTTATTGTGCTTGCCATTGTTGAGTTACGTGTACTTTTGTTTTTGCTTTGTTTATTAATTTTTTCTCTGTACTCTACTGTTTATACTTTTGTATATTTGTGGGTAATAAATATTATTATTATTATTATAAGCGTCGGCAATAATCGCAGGATGTTAGAGCAAAACAGCAACTTCCCCAGCTCTTCTTTTTCAACTATCTCGTTAGGTTACAGTACAATTGCCTTTCATCGAGCTTTCGGTTTACGTACATCTGAAGCGAGGATTTTCATTACAACAACTAATTCGAAGTTTTTATCCATATTGCATGGCGGTAGATCATACATCTGTTTAACTAAATATAACCTTAGTCAGAGATATAATTACTTTTTTTCTGTTTTGAGCACTGAACATTCAATTAAGCACTGAACTTACTTCAAAATATATACCAATATCGAAATTCGTCGCTTTATGATGAAGATGTTTGACACCAGTTGGAACACAAGCAACCGGTACTTTTAAATTCTCGCTAATATAATGAGTTGAACTACCGTTAGCATATGCAGTCTGAACAAGACCCAAATTAAGCGCCAATCCAGATTCACTCACGAGCTCTTTGAAATAACCAGCAACTAAAATAAAAAAAAGAAAACATTAATCAATATAGAAAACACTCAATAAACTAAGCAATCCACACTAGTTTTACATATAAAATCAAAAAAATTTACTTTTTTGTGAAATTATGAAACTTTAAGCCCCCAAGGACAAATACTTAACTAGACTCAAAGCTTTAAATCTCCTAATTTTCTTATAACCAGAATTAAATTTAAAGCATAGATCAAATCTCGATAGTGGTAAGGTGCACTGGATAAAAAACAATGCATTATTTGAAAGATATAGTAACATTGGAGAATCCTTCGTCTGAGAGGACGCAGGTTCGAATCCCAGTATACCCAATTAATTAGTTTGGGACGGGGGTCAGTGGCGTGGCTCTGTAAGCTTAGCCAGAGTCGACCCAGCTCTAAATGGGTACCTGGAGAAATCTTGGGAAGGTAAACAGGAAGGGTGTGCGAAAGCACAGGATGGTTGCCCCCCCCCCATTGCACTTCCTGGCTGAAGGGCCAAGAAACGGAGATCAGGACCGCCGGTAGGGACTGTAAAGTCTAACGCCGTATCCTTTACCTTACCTTTTTTATAGTAACATTGGGATAATTATATTTTGAGCACATCGCCTTATATTAAGTAGGTTCTATCATTTGATTAAATCCGTTTTCTCTTGCATTGTTCGGTTCGTAAGATATTTAAAAATTTATATTTCCTTAAATGCAGTACATTCTTTTTTCTCGCTTATATATATATATAGCTGGGAAAAGAAGCTTAAAAAATCATAATGTTTTGCCGTATCTTAGGTACCCAAGAAAAATTTCCTGCATAAGCAACCAGTTATGACTAACTAAAAAAAAAAAAATAAAATAAAAAACCAAAAAAACCTCGTCATTTTTTCCAGTTTTCTGCTTTCTTGAATGGTGTTCAGCACAAGGCTTTGTGAGTTAAATTAGCCAAAATAAATAATATAAATTTAAGAGAAACATAAAAATTATGTTTTATAGTTCGGATATGGCCCAAGTTCTGTTTACACCCATTAATATATGGCAATACTAGTTGTCAGATGCATAAAATTTTAGCAGAATTTTTGGAAAATTTCGAAAGAAAACATATAGAACCCCGTCCCAAACCGTTCCAAGTCTTAATTGACGGTAAAAAAAAAAGATCCGGGAGGGACGTGAGCACTAGGTCTCCCTTTCCTATCCTCCAACGCACACGACTCCCCTGTACCGAAGTTGAATGTTTTGCCTACGGGTTAAGTTGCCCATCCTGCCTCCCAAGCAATTACATTTTCAGGCATGTCTTTTTTCTTTCTTTTTTTTTTGCATTCCCGTAGCGATTTAAGGAAAGAAAAATGTATGGTTTATTTGACTAATTTGTAAAAGTCAGGCAAACTACTTAGTGCACTAAGTTAACAGCTCCTTTCAGTTATTTTGACACTTTTAACACCAATTATATATTCAGATGAATGATCTTGAAACCTGAATTGTATTACCTTGAAACCAAAATCTCAGAAAAACTTTGGGGATTATTCCAAAGAGTATGGGTAGCCTATGAGAGCTGAAACTGGCCCTAGTGTCGACAAAAACTATCAATGCCATGTAGCATATGGCTACACATCTGGCAACATTTTTTCATGCTTTGTAATTATTTTTATGCTAGAAAATGAAGTTGGACACTTATTACTAATATGATCTTATCAATTACACTAATTAAATTAATTATTCTTATTATTACACTGAAGAAAATCTCAATGGCGTTGATATTTTTTTTGTCGATAATAGCGCCAGTTACCCCTCTTTTAAGTTACCCATACTCTTTGGATAATTCTTGGTTAGAATTTAAAGTAAAATTCTCTTTCGATCAGAATCTATACGGTTCAAACAGAAGGTATATAGTTCACAATCAAATTGGGTAAGTTCCTGACAATTCCGAAAATTCTCAGAAAAACAAACATTGCCTTCAAGCTTGGTTCCTTTATTTATTTCGTCCAGAATATATTTGATATTGTTTTCAAGACTACCGGCCACTCAGTTCCAATTACTTTTATAAAAATTGGTAATAATTGTCAGGGAAGAGATAAGAGGATCAAACAAGGCATGGAAGGACCATTTGTCTGAATAAATACGATGGTAGCATACAAAAAGAGAGGAACAAAAAATTCCTACGCCGTAATACCAAATTTAAAATAGTTGATTTTGGCGACATTTGAAATTACTGGAATTAATCTGATTTCTGTTCATTTGGTCGATTTACTTTCGAGTAAAACTATGTGAGAAAAGGCATATAAAATTGGGAAGAGGTGATGGGAAAAGACAAACGATGAATTTGGACTTTTAGAGAGTCATTTTGTTCAATATAGTTGTAAGATCCATTAACTATGCCTTTGAGGATAACACGATTCCCACAGTTCTTAAGGAAAGGGCTATAAGTTACGATATTTTTCTATTGTTTACGTATTGAGTTGAGTATAATTTTCACAAATACAAAAAAAAATAAAATATATAAACAATATTATGCCCCAACAGAGAGCAGAGCTCGTAAGTCTGGGACAGTGCAAAAACATAGAAAAACCTCAACATCTCATCATAATAATGATTCCAAAATTTAACACGGCAAAAGACAAACGAAATAGAAAAAAACTCATAAAAGAGAAGTAAAAAGGGTAAGCAAACAAATAAATATCGGGCAGGAGGGGCGTGGGAGGCCATCCCAAACACAGGGACACAAAAACAAAACACACAAAGAAGAAGATCAAATAATTTAATTTTCCATCATCAATGGTGAATAATCAACATTCTTTTCACAAACAATCTTTAATATTTGCTTTTTTAAATTTAGCTAAGATTTTTGGGATGGATCAAACAGAATTTTGTCATCAGCTTATAATTGTTTGCAATGAAGGGTATTTGGTACCTAATCGAAAACCTTGACCTTTCAGAACTTACAAAAGGAATTCGGTACATCCCAGACCTCCGACAATCCGAACGAGGGAGTAAAATTAACAGAGATTTATCATAGAAATAATTTTTAGAATTTTGGGTTTGAAAATGCCATATAGAAGTGTGCAGGATTTCGACTCTTGTTGATAGAAGAGCATCGCCAAGTGCTGAAAACCATGTTGTGACCAAGATGGGCCCAGGATTGCACAAAGCCTCCAACTTACTGGAGGTCCCAGGGACTTCTTGCTGTCCGGTTCTAAGCCGGCTTAAGCGCTTCGGTGTAGACTTGAGAAGATATGTTGGTCCCCATCCTGCACTGGTATCCGGGATCACTGCTTTTCTTGAGGCCAAAATAATTTCAAATATTTAAAGAACATGAAAATTGGAACTTGGAATGTTACGACGTTAAAAAATGACTATCGCATCGACATTTTGACTGACGAATTCAGACGGTTTGAACTGGATTTATTAGGAGTTTCAGAAACTCATATCCCAGGGGTAGGAAGCATGAAATTAGGTGACATAGAATTTGTTTACTCAGGAAGGAAGGATGGGGTACATAGACAGGGAGTAGGGCTCATGATGAATAAGGAAGCTGCTAAGTCTTGTTTAGGCTGGGAAGGTATTAATAATAGAATACTAATTGCTCATTTTATGACTAAAAAGTTTAGGGTATCAGTTATAGTAGTATATGCCCCCATTGAACCAACTGATGGAGATACTAGTGACTCAGATGGATTTTACTTACAGTTACAGGAGCAAATAGACAGGGTACCAGGTAGAAATATGGTGTTTTTGCTAGGAGATTTTAATGCCCAGGTTGGTAGAAATAGGGATAGATGGTATCCTAGCCTAGGTAAATTTGGTGTAGGAAAAGAAAACAGTAATGGCTATAGGCTTTTGCAATTTTGTAGGTATAACAACCTAGTTATAACCAATACGGTGTTTGGTCACAAAATGGCCCATAAGTTGACATGGTATTCACGTGATGGTAAGACAGCAAACCTTATTGATTATGTTATTGTAAACAGAAGACTAGCAGGATCAATACAAGATACTAGGGTGTATAGGAGTGCTGTTATTGACGTTAAAAGTAAAGATCACCATCTAGTAGTGTCTAAGGTTAATTTAAAGCTGAAATTTCGGAAGAGTAACTCCCTCCCGGAAAGTTATGATGTTGGTAGACTTCAGGATGAAAATTTGAGAAAAAAAATTCCAGGAACAGTTGAGTACTAAACTTGAGGGTTTAAAATTTGACAATGTGGAAGATGGATGGAATAATTTCAGAAAAACAATTTGTGAAGTTGCTGATGGTGTCCTAGGGAAGAGTGCTAAGACAGCAACTAGGAATATTAGTGAAAAAGCTTTAGGTTTAATAGAGAGTAGAAGGGGTTTGTATAAGAATTATCTGAGCGATAGGTCGTATGAAAACAAAAGGAATGTAAAGAAAGTGGAGAAAGCATTAAAATATCAACTAAGGAGATGTGAAATGGAGGCGATGGATAAAATTGCTGAGGATCTGGAAGATGCGGCTAGACGGCATAATAGTAAAACATTATACTGGCATGTTAATAAATTGAAAGGGAGTAGCCGATCCGGACTAGTCCCAGTTAAAGATAGAAATGGGGCCACAATTAGTGATAAGGAAAAAGTTAAAGAAAGATGGGTGGAACATTTTGAGAATGTGCTAAACCGAGATACAGTTGCAGGAAAAGATATAGATGAAAATGAAAAAGTTCTGATACCTTGGATGTGAAGGAAGATTTGTTTAGTGAGGAAGAATTAGCGACAGTACTAGAAGGATTAAAAAATAATAAGGCCCCAGGTGCTGATAGTATGATTAATGAGTTCCTTAAATATGGTGGCTCTGAGGTTAGGAATAAGCTACTGAAGATTATGAACATGATTTTTGAAAAAGGGGAAGTACCCAATGATTTTAGGAAAACCTTAATTAAACCACTGTATAAGAAAGGTGACAAGAGTGAATGTCGTAGTTATCGAGGCATTAGTCTGGTCTCTGTAGGTAGCAAATTACTGAGTAATATGATACTTTTTAGACTGAGACATGCTGTAGACAAAGTTTTAAGGGAAGAACAATGCGGTTTTAGAAAAGGTAGAGGATGTGTCGACCATGTTTTCACTCTTAGGTTAATAATTGAGAAGTCCCTTCGTTGTCAAACACCTTTGGTCCTTAGTTTTATCGATTATGAGCAAGCTTTCGATTCTGTTGATAGAACAGCGTTAACAAAGGTCTTATCGTTATATGGTATACCAGAAAAATACATTAAAGTGATTTGCGCTATGTACGAGAATAATACTGCTGCGGTTAAGGTAGGAAATGAGGTTAGCAACTGGTTTTGTATTAAATCAGGAGTTAAGCAGGGTTGTGTTCTATCCCCCTTTATATGGATCATTTTGATGGACTTCGTCTTAAGGAGCACAGGAAAGGCAATTGGAGACCATGGAATCAAATGGGGAGGAAGAACGCTCCTGGACTTAGATTATGCTGATGATTTAAGCATATTAGATGAAAGTGTGAGCAAAATGAATGAATTTTTAGAGGTTTTGCGAGTTCAGGGTGCTAAAATAGGCTTGAAAATTAATGTTAAGAAGACTAAGTCACTAAGGCTAGGAATAAGTGAAGATGAACAGGTGACCTTAGGTAACGAAAAGATTGATCAGGTTGGGAGCTTCAGTTACCTTGGTAGTATTATTAGTAAAGATGATGGGAGCAGTGAAGATGTTAAAAGTAGAATAGCTAAAGCTCAGGGTGTTTTTTCACAGTTAAAAAAAAGTTTGGAAGAATAGAAAGATAAGCCTACAAACCAAGATTAGAATATTGGAGGCTACAGTGATGACAGTGGTCAAATATGGCTCTGAAGCATGGACACTCCGAAAAGCAGATGAAAATTTACTAGATGTTTTCCAGAGAAATTGCCTACGGATTGTTCTGGGTACCCGGCTGACTGACCGTATTTCAAACAGTAGGTTGTACGAAAAGTGTGGTTCAATCCCGCTTTCTGGGGCTATAATGAAAGAAAGGTTGAGATGGCTAGGCCACGTTCTACGGATGAAGGATGACAGATTACCGAAGATTGTCCTTTTTGGCCAACCGTCTGGGGCTACACGGAAAGCAGGTCGTCCTTGTCTGGGTTGGGAGGATGTCATAAATAAGGATTTAAAGGAAATGGGAACTTCCTGGGAGGGTGTAAAGAGGGAGGCTTTAAATAGATTAGGTTGGAGGAGGAGCGTGCGTAGCTGTGTTGGCCTCAGGCGGCTTGGTGTTGCAGTGAGTTATTAGTAGTAGTAGTAGTAGTATATCATTTAAATCGAACAAAGTTAAGAAAAGGAATAACGTTTTAGTTTCCGAAGCATTTTCAAGTTTTGAAGGTCGATGTAAAAAAATTTCCAAGTATTCTTATTTCCCTATTTTGTAGTACCTGTAAGGGTTTTATATGCTTCCGTTTAAATGTATTAAGATATACAACTGAGCAGTAATTCAAATAAAAAGAATTAGAGAGTGGTAAATTATTTTTAAATGGTAGAAGGAAAAATATTCTTCACACGAAACATCGACCCAATATTTTGAGCAAGTTTCAACCTTAAATACTCAATATGATTACGAAATGACAGAAGGGGATCAAGAAAAACTCCTAAATAGCGATATGATTGGACCCTAAAATTTTTTTGACCACCAGCCTGAAGCTCCTGACAAGAAATTTCTCGAGTGGCACGTTTTGAATGACCAAAAACCATCGATTAACTGAGGTAACACTTATAGTCAGATTTTCGATCAATGCCGATGAATCCCTAGCTTTAACTGTTATAGCTGTATCATCTGCAAATAGAATTGCATGGTTAATATTGTCATGCAAACCTCGTGGAAGATCATTAAAATAAATCAAAAATAAAAGTGGACCTAATACTGAGCCTTGGGGGACACCAATATCAATAAGATTTTTTGAATTAGTCATTTTTCCACCGACATCTACTGTGATTTTGCGTCCGACAGGTATGATTTAATATTTGTAATCTTTTCATTCTTATACAGGAATTTATCATTTTGTCAAGAAGAATTTCATGATTTAAAGAATCAAATGCTTTTTTTATATCATAGAAAACAGTAGCCACATTGAAATCATCATCTAAACGGTCATTTATTTCTAATAAAAGAGCTGCAACTGCGTGTTCTATCGAACGGTTTGCCCTAAATCCAAATTGATATTTGGTAAAGAAATTTATTTTATCCAAATAACTAGAAATCCTTTCTTTTAAAAATATTGTTCATTTCTTTTGTATAATATTTGTTATTGGCACATTTTTTTTTTGGGGGGGGGGGGGGTTAGGGGGAATTTTCCGCAGGGGGAAATTCCCACAAGAAGAATTTTCTGTAAGGAGGGAGCTCTCCGGGGGTAAGCTATTCAGGAGAAATTTTACACTAGGGGCATCTGCCAAAATTTCTACATGAAAATCTCTTCTATTTGTCTTGCTCTCTCTTTGCCGACTTAAGGTATTTGTTTTAAAATTGTCTTCAGATTTGTCGAAAAAATATTTAGAATGAATTTGGGATGTTTACTAAGGATTGAAATACAAAAGTTTTTCTAATATTTGAAACATTCATTAATAGCAATTCGCTAAGAACGTTTGTTTACCCATTTAATAATAATTTGAGGTTTCTTCTAAACATAATAAAGTCCTTATATCCAATTGTGATTACCATTTCTTTCTTTAAAAAAATAAATACTTACTTAATGTAGCGATCTTATCCCCATCTAGCATGCAAAAGGTGTTACTATCATCATAAAAAAAGTAGAGGACTCGATCAGCATCGCCATCTACAGTGACATATTTTACACCCCTCTCAAGAGGTACGTTGTCAGGGGGTCGTTGACCAACTTTGACGTAATCGGCACCACACTAAAAATCAAACTAATAAAAATTTCATGGAAGTCTTTACATTTCCAAAAGTTAGTTGGGAAAAATTCCTATTACTCTATACTAGAGTGCAGCCCAGACGGAATAATTGACATAACTGTTGGAAATATAGATGGATTGCCCTTTAGTCTAGTATAAGCCACATCGCATGCCATACGAAAACTTAAAGGGCCTACTAATACATTCTCAAATGTTGAGCACTGTACAAAAAAAAAGAATTACTACTCGATCACTCATTTAACTTAGATGACCTTCAACAACTTTAAACCCCGACAACTTGACTTCAACAATTATTTGGTATGAAAGATCCTTTCTATTACCTTGTTATTTTTTTAAGACCCTTGCTTGGAGCTTTCTGCTTCCAGCCTTACTTAGAGCTACGGTAAAGGTATTATTAAAGCTTCCAAAAATAAAATTCGCACACGGAAATTAGAGATAGCTGCTGCCTTAGCGGAGAGGTATAAATCATTAGCTTAGAAGTCCCATCCCAAAAGGCCAAAAGTCAGCCACGACTAGATAAGTGTTTAATTACTTGAATATAAACTGGTCTCAAGCCTTTCCATTTTATAATACATATACAAAAGTTCCCATTGAATGATAATATAGTCAAATCTAGGATTCTCAACTTATTATAGTCATTTTATATTCTCAACTTATATGAATTCCTTTCACATTTTTTCATATCATTCTTTTCTTTTGTTTCTTTATGCTTTGCATTTTATAGCTTATTTAACCAATTCCTGTATTAACCAGAGTAAAATTCCTGTTCATTTTAACTTTCTATTGTTTGTTCATAGTAGATTCCTACTCGTTCGAGGCAGGGCCGTCCCTAGGTTTGGTGATGCCCCCCACCTCTCGACTCAAACATAAATAAAAAAAAGTCCCAGAAGCCCTAGCCGCAGCTACCCGTAGTCAGACACCCCCAAGCCATGGTGTCCGGGCTAATTCCCACTTTTTTTAGTTTTATTTCGCTCTCTGGTTTTCATAGGAAAATCTATTTTTAAACCTAATTTCCATTTGGTCCTAGGTTTATTCAATAAAAATATGTGAGAAAAGGCACATAGAATTGAAAAAAAGATGATGGGAGAAGCCAAACAATGAATTTGGATTTCTAAATTGCAATATTAGCTTCAGCGGTGTAATCAACAATCCAAGGATTCCTTAACTACTAAGCTAGGTGAAAATCAGATTTTATTTCGTGAAATATGTACTCAAATTCTTCAGTTATTGAACGTTTGCAGTGTTAGCCTTTGGTGTTTAGTTAAAACCTTAGAAATTGTTAAACAAAAATTAGAAAGTTAAACACTTATTCCATCATTTAGAATTATTTCCCAAAAACTCCATGAACGATCTTGAGGTGCAATACGCTAAACATGTCAGTAGAAGTAACGTTTTGGGATGGAGAAGAGTGACCTGGGCCAAAGACCCAGATTCGGGCACCCCAAGCATGCAGTTTGAATTTTCCTGCTCGATCGTGATTTTCAACGGGTTCAACTGATTTTATGAATTATAAAATGTCCACCATTTATAAATTACAAATTAAGGTATTTTCAGTTTGGAGTTTCATTTGCAACTAATAAAAAAAAACCTGTCTCACAACAGGTATAAAAAGAAAAAAAATATATCGTATACTCTTTCGTGAGAATCCCGGAGACAAATCCCCCCCCCCCCCCTTACACAAGAATTGAAGTCGGCATGTCCCCCACCCTCCCTCTAATAAATTGTCCCTGAAAGTTTCCATTGAAGGCGATACAAAACAGGTTAGACTTACGAAAGCTATGGCTTTGGATATATTAATGGGGTAAAAGGGGCAAGAACCCCCCTTTCCAATTAATTCTTTATCCATCTACATGCGTAAAATAGTCTGATACAATTTTTTTCCAAAAATCCAGACTATGCTTTCGATACTTACTTTTATCAACAGAAAAAAGCCTAATGTTGAAATCGAAATCTCGACGCCTAAACTGGGCTTTTTTGTCTAAAACCTCCGAAAATCTTAAATACTGAAATATTTTTGAACACGCGCTTAGTGCATCTTGATTTAAGAAGTACATTCAGCGATCTTAATAATTTTTAATCATTGCATTTAATAATTAAGGACCAAACCTTCAATTTTTTCTGAAGGATCAAAATTTAGGGCTAAAATATGTCTATATATGTGGGAAGCGGATTTGAGAAGCCATTAGGGGGGGGGGACAGACCCAACAGGCCTTCTAAACATATATGGCCTTCTAAAAATGCAGACTGAAAATCCTTACAAGGCCATGACTTCAAATGTAATTACACAAGACAGATATATTGCAAAATCAGCCTCAGATTTGTAGTTAGCACAACGAGAAACCCTTAATTACCCTTTTCGATAAGCAAGAGAAACATATTTGTGGGAGATATGGAACCTTCAGTCACAGAGATTGATAAGTCTATATGACTATAATGTTGACGATTGAACCCTATAAAAAAAAATCAAAAAAAGAGAAGGAAATAGAGCGGGAGAACAAAAATCTCATAATCGGGACCGTCATTGAAAAATTCAGACATAATTAATGAGTAAAATCTCTATATTTCTTTAAAATATTTTGCACTAGAAAATTTAAAACACATAGCAGCTAGCCAAAAAAATTAGAAGAATTATGTCTGAAAAATTGAGACATAATCAGGGAGTAAAATCTCTATATTTCTTTAAAATATTTTGCCCCAGAAAAATCTAAAACATAGAGCAGCTAGCCCAAAAAATTACAAGAAAAGCAAACTCGTACCTTTGAACATTTTCTGCTCAAAAGAGCAAAGCCAACTATTTAAGTTTAAAGAAATTAAAAGCTGTTCTGAGATATATGGGAAGGTTTGTATGACATAATGAGTGTCTTTGGGGGCTGAAATGACAAAAGCCCCCCCCCCCCCCCCCCTATTCATGCTTGCGACCCTGTACTAACTTACCATATAGTTTAATTCACCTTCTCCACTGTTGAAAATTTCTACTTTAAGCGAGTCCTCCAGATAAGTCTTCATGACTTTCATTTTGTGTGCCCCAACACCATTGGCTCCGTCAAAAATGACTTGGTTTGCATATTTTTCATTAAGGGGGTGTATTTCTCGAAATTTTTTGAACGCATCTAAAAAAAATCATATTCAAACTTTATGATCCACTGATAGTAAAAATTATCACTCCTCCTCAATTATTATCACTCTTCCTCAATTATTGTATTTTTTTCTTCATGAGCAATTAAATGAGTAGGTTGTTTTTTTTAATTCTAATTTGTTTTCGTTTTTTTTTCTTAGTCCATATTTTTGCAAAGAGGCTCTTTTAAAGTTAGTTGTTTGACAAAATTTACCTTTTATTTATCTTAAATGTATTGGAAAGTTTCATTTGCACCAGAAGTTTTTCATGTAACTTCTGATGCGAAATTATTAAAAAGAAACATTTTCTATGAAAACAAAATAGTAAATTTAAAACTTGAAACAGACGGGAAACAGCTCATGTAAGATGTCACCTCGAAAAGAGCATTGATTTATACGTACAAATAAACATTAAACCAGAAACAATGAAACACTAAACTAGAGATATTAAAAGGAACATAGGTCAAATTCGCACTACTTGGTGTCTATTTATTCTATTCTACCATTGCAAATGCATAGTTTGAAAAATATGACCGCAAAACTTTATAAAATCTTGTCTATATTCTTTGTTCTATCTTTATGGCTAAAGGAAACATAAGCACCCGAATGCAGCCAAATTTAAATTAGCAGAAATTACCACAAGTAAGTTACACAAAAATGAGAGTGCCATGCCTCATTAACTGAAAACTAAACGGATTACTTTATTGAAAGTTATTACCAATGTATTTTTCTATATACTTGAAACAGTTCAGTTTAAAAGGAAGAAAATTGTGACAATATTAAAGGTTATGCGTTTTAGTGGATCTTGGAAGGACAGAAGCTAGCCAAGGAGCCCCTATATTTTAGGCAATATAAATATGCACATTGAAAATATTATTCATATGACTTTGATTTTAACATGATGCATTACTTCCATCTTGGTACAAAATTTGAATATGAAGGTTCTATTTTAAATGGATATTTACACGGTATAAAGTCTTCTCAGCTGCAGCAACGGTTCAAGTTTGAAAAAATGCTATTTATTAAAAATACCCTTAATGTGTTTTGATTTAGAATTTCTTGCAATACACTCTCAAATTTATAGTCAACGACCTCAGATGACTTTCCAACTTTAGTGATAACCAAACAATACCTATAGAATATGCACTTAATGTGTTTGGATTCAGCCACTCTATAACGGCGGAATAAATTATTTTAGGGCCTTTTATTACTCTTTAGGAGCAATCTGTTTCTGTTTTGTGTTGCTGAAATCTATCTTACTTTATAATTGGTCCTTGTTTTGACAAAAATGACAATCGCGTATATTTCCGGGGAACAGTGCTTCCACTTTACAGGATTTATCTTGAAATTCAGAATTTCTGGACTTCGGCAGATTTTTCTTCGGGATTTTGGAGAATCCAAGATTTCTCAGGTCTTTTTTCTGAATTTATTGCTGACTTCAGCAAGAATTCAGGATTAGGTACAAATAACTAACGTAAAAAAAAACATCAGTCATCATTCTTCGAGCCTGATTTACACATCTTCTTGTTACAGCTTTTGAGGCTTGGAATTTTTAAAGACATTCAATATTAAACGTGAAGCGCTATCTACCACATTTCACTCATTTGAAATAGCTGAACTAGGTTTAAATAGTCGACTAACTATTTAACTTTTCATTGAATAGTTACTCGAACTAACCATTTAAATAGTTAGTATTAGGTATACACTAATACTAACATACAGTGATTTTTATTCTAGTTCTATTTTGAGCTAGAGATAGGCTAGACAGATCTATGCATACAACTCTAGGATCTAGCAACGGATACAAACACATAGAATTAGTAAGTAAATATACCTGGGAACAAATGTGTGCTAATATACGCTCTTTATATCAAGTTCTTGACAATTTCGATCTAATGGGTTCTCAGCAAAACTTTACGTTAAAATCAAAGAATTGTATGGATCATTAATAGATTTTTTTTCTTTTAACAGATGTGACTACAATTTCTCTTGGATGTAAAATATTCAGCTGGACTCGTTTAAATCTACAAACAAAAATCGCAGTACCCCTGGTTTTTAAAATTTCATCATGAAGCGAATAATTCCCTGAAAATAATCATTACCTCAAAAAGTTTAAACTCCTTGTTTTGCTTCTCTAAAAAAAATATGAAAGTGTCAGACACATCATTTCACTTCTGTATCAGCGATAACAGCATGACAAAAAAAAGAAGAAAGCAGCATGAGATATTGCAAGAGAGAAATTTTTGAGACTTTGTTGTTTAAGACTTTCTCAGAGATATGCTATGACTCGTTTTCGGTTGTGCAACAAACTGGGTAGTGACCATCCCCTCAAATTGTAAAAATAGAGTTCTTACACTTTTGGAGAAGGATGTTTCAGATTTCTAGGATTTCATGAAGGATTTTTGAGGGTAAGCAAACGGGTTAAAAACCACGGAACTTTCAAAATGTCAGCTGGTTTCCAATAATCAAGCAAATAAGTGGTGGCCGGCGTCCCCCCCCCCCCCGGAAAATACACCCCGCTGAAAATCCTCCCGTGAGAAATAAGGCTTTCCAAATTTGAGAGTTTTATATGAGTTTTTTCCGTAGGGGGAAGGAATTCTGGTAATTGTGTATTATACGCCACTAACTCAAGTTTATGTTGTGAAAAATTTAGAACAAATCGGTTTCTTCGTTAGTTTTTTTCAGCTTAGCACGAGACAAAACAAAGACAAGTGACAGAATGGATGGGAAAGAATATAATTTGGGCTGGATATTTGCACAATAGGGGGGGGGGGGGTCCAAAGTATAGTTCCAAGTAACTTTATCACAATATTTCATAGCTGACTGTTATTTCAGACTTGTGTTCTAATAATTTTCAAATTATCATTAAGCTGTCTACATTTCACACTTTAGTCATACATATTATTGTTGCCAGGGTTTAAAATATATTTCCGCTACAAATGGTGAATTTAAAAACTGACCTGACATTTTTTTGAAATATCCAGCTTCTGTAGGTTCACCGTACGCACCATTGGTGTTATGAGATACCACAAAGTAATGGAGCTGAGGCGTGGATACTATTCCAAAATTTTTGACTGTTCCTCCCATCTTCTCAACACCCATAACTACAGCATCCATTAATGATTCACTACTTGGCCTATATTGTATATAAAATAATACATCTCTTACACACATAAGTATATATATATATATATATATATATATATATATATATATATATATATGTAAAAACTAACATTTTCAGTTTATTCATTAAGGACTGTACATGATTTGGTGACCTTGGCTGAATTGGTCCACGCAATGTAAGCAAGAATACATTGTTGAGGACAATCATTTAAGTGGCCAAGCATTTTGGCATAAGAAGAAGATCCATTTAGAGAACCCTAAAAACCTTGCATAGCGAGTGAGTCATCAAAACATTTAACAAAAGAAGTAGAGAACGCCACAGTCCTTTAAAATTTAGAAAAGCAACTGAGAAAGCTACCCTTTTCGCAGAGGCTGATGAAGAATGAATTGAGCAATTAAATAATCTACGTATATCCACAATTATAATTTAACAGCCTGGGATATTTCCCAATAGAGCCGCGAGATATTCTCTCAGTGGTAGCCCTGGTAACTAAGCCTTACGCATTGTTTGGATGACAATAAAGATTT
Source organism: Artemia franciscana (assembly GCF_032884065.1). NCBI lineage: Eukaryota > Metazoa > Arthropoda > Branchiopoda > Anostraca > Artemiidae > Artemia > Artemia franciscana. The sequence goes on along the minus strand of NC_088865.1, from coordinate 22,991,565 downwards.
ATTGTTTTACAAAAGTTAGTAAATGCGAAACCTTAATGAAAATGTCACGTTCAGGAAGACTGCACCCATAGAAGATTTTGCTAGAAAAATTGTTTTGATCGGACCCACGAAGGTTTCACTGAAGGTATATTACACCCACGAAAGATTGCGCAAGAAAAATTACGTCCAGTAAATTGCACAGGCGACGAGATTTTGCACACTGACGGTAGCACTAAAGAAGGTTATACCCATTGACAATTACGCCAATAGAAGATTATACCCACAAGATATTGTTAGGATCTAAAGCCATCTTATACCTATTCCTTACAAGGGCAAACTGACACAGATATATTCCATACATATTCAGCATAGCCGAATAATATACAATACGGATTAAAATATATCCAACACAAATTAAATTTTAAAAAAATCCCCCTACCAAACCTTTCGCTCTGTACAGTAAATTTTTGTCAATGCGTAAATGAAAAGTTTTTTGAGTTTATCGGATATAGCCAGTGGAACTATTTTACTAACAGATACATTTGAACAACATTTGAACTTTATATTCTTATTTGTAAAAGTAAATGCACATCAATAAGACCATGTTTGAGGCATTGTGAAAACTAATTATTTATTTTATTTCCATTGCCCTTGTGTCAGAGCATTCATTCTTGAAATATTGCCTAAATAAATCAAACTTTGGCAAAAAGAGTGAAGGGCTGAAGAAGGGCGGGGAGCTCCATCAGATACATAATATTTTCTGTTCGTCTTAAGGTTCGTTGTTGCGCTTTACCTTCATTTGCGAAAAACAAAAAAAAATTATATAATTTAATTTCGTTTTATGCACCGTAGGCTATCCAGGGCGGAATGTGAGAGGGGCTACCCTCCCCTCAACCACCACTCTTTACATTCAAATTTATCATTTGCATAAGGATGCTTCGGATAAAAAGCTCATCTGGCTTGTTAAACAAAAAAGTGTCTTCCAAAAAAGGACTTTTTCGAAGGAAAGTAGAGAGCCATGTTAAAACCCAAGACTAATGCAAGACTAAAACTTAAAACTCAATGGAGTTTTAGAATAATTTGAGCTTGAAACATCCAGAAATTACAACTAATGAATATATGAAACTCTAACCGAACAGAAATTAAAATGAATAATCATAAAAATCATTAAGATATTACACACTGCTACAAATGGATAATTTTTTTAAACGAACAGAGATTACCACAAATATGAGTAAAGTTACCGCCCATAAAGCTTCTAAAGGCCAGAAGGCCATTCCCACTTTACTAAAACTAATTTGCATTTTGAGCAGTATATTAATTTTGAGTACATATTAATCAAGATTACATGAAACAACAAACAGAAGTACATTGTTTGCTTAATGTATAATAACATTAGCCTCTTGAAGTCTAAGCAATTTGCGATTGAAAATAAAGATGGAAAATACGGAAGGAAAATGTAGGTTGACACAGAAGAAAAAGTGAAAACGATATATTAATTCCCCCCAAAAAAGGTGTTCAAAAAGGGCCAAAACGATATTCCTCAGCCACTTATGGATGGGTAGATTTCAAGTAGATTTCAAATTTTGGTTTGGGAGAGAAGGCAGAGTTAAATCGAAAGATACTATGTGTATCAAGGGCATCAGGAAACCATATCTGTAATATCTAAGGAATGGCTAGGGGACGGAATTGAAACTCTAAGTTACTTTTGGGGGAAAGAAGGGGGGTATGATGGCACTCCAGATATTGTGCGGGGAGAGGGGGAAGGGGCAAATAGTTTTTCTCTCCAATGTAACACAACGATTTCGCTCTATAAGCTTCTATGGGACTTATAATCAACTTACGGTTAAGTAGTGAGGTAAATCAAAAGACATTATGTGATCTGCGATATTTCGGGAACGGCTTAGAACGTCAAGTTGAGAAATTCAGGGAATGTTGAGGGGGAGGACAAGCGAACTTTAAAGTTCGCTTGTCAAGCTTGACAAGCGGACTTGGAAGGAGAGGTTAGAGCTAAATTAAAATAAATCAATTGCATCCAGTTTATCAAAATACCATACTTACAAAAATACCATACCTACAATATCTCAGCAACATCCCGGTCTATTGAGTTGAAACTTTGATGTCGCGTCACAGATAGAAGGGGGAAGGGCAAGGATAATTTAAATTCTACACTGGGGGCTAAATACATTTTGTCTCTCGACAGCCTAAACGGTTTTGGACTCCCTGCGACACTTCAAATCTATTTAATCTATTTGTTTGAAACAATTTTTCATAAACATGTTGCAAAAACCGCGAAGCAGTAATTTCCGTTCGGTTTAAGTTTTAACTTCGCTCTTTACTCTCATCAGAAAACCGTTTTTTTACATTAATCAAACAGTTCGTGGTAACAAACTGTAGTAAGGAGCGACGCGGCTCAATAGTAACCAAACTCTAAGAAATGGAATTTTGATACCAATAGTTACATCAAAAGAATTGCATTTTGATGCTGATTTTAAATATATAAGTTTCATCAAGATCAGTTATACCCATCAAAGTTACGAGCCTGAGAAAATTTGCCTCATTTTAGAAAATAGGGGAAACACCCCCTAAACGTCATACAATCTTAACGAAAATCACACCATCAGATTCAGCGTATCAGAGAACCTTATTGTAGAAGTTTTAATTTCCTATCTACAAAAATGTGGAATTTCGCATTTTTTGCCAGAAGACAGATCACAGATGCGTGTTTATTTGTTTTTTTTTTTTTTTGTTTCTTTTCCCAGGGATGGTCGTATCGACTGAGTGGTCCTAGAATGTCGCGAGAGGGCTCATTCAAACGGAAATTAAAAGTTCTAGTGCCCTTTTTAAGTGACCAAAAAAATTGGAGGGCACCTAGGCCTCCCACGCTCATTTTTCACCAAAAGTCACCGGATCAAAATTCTGAGATAGCCATTTTATTCACCGTAGTCGAAAAACCTAATAACTATGTCGTTAGGGACGAATTACTCCCTCGCAGTCCCCGTGGGAGGGGCTGCAAGTTACAAACTTTGACCTGTGTTTAAATATAGTAATGGTTACTGGGAAGTGTACATACGTTTACAGGGGAATTTTTTTTTTAGGGGGGAGAGTTGGGGGGTTACGTGGGAAGATATTTCCATGGAGAAACTTCTCATGGGGGAAGAGAATTTCAATGAAGGGGGCGCAGGATTTTCTAGCATTATTTGAAAAAACAATGAAAAAATAAATATGAAAATTTTTTCTACTGAAAGTAAGGAACAGCATTAAAACTTAAAACGAGCAGAAATTATTACGCATATGAGGGGTTTACCTCCTCGTTATACCTCACTCTTTACGCTGAAGTATTTTGTGTAATTTAAACTATTTATTCTACGGCCTTTGTGATTCAGAGGTCATTCTTAAGGAATTGGGACAAAATCTAAGCTTTAGTGTAAAAAGCGAGGTATCGACGAGGGTTGAACCCCCTCATATACGCAATAAAAACATACGAAGATAGAAGTTCGTTACGTAAGTTAATTCGTAAGTTACGTATATTTTTTACCAGTTCTTTATTTTTACTCTATTTTTCCCAGTTTCTAGTTTCTTTTTTAAGTAATCAAAAACTTGGAGGGCAACTAGGCCTCCTCCCTTGCTCCTTTTTTCTCAAAATCGTCCGATTAATTGCAATTAATTAATATGCAAATTTCGTTTTAATTATTTATGTGCGGAGAGCCAAGATCAAAACATGCATTAATTCAAAAACGTCCAGAAATTAAAATAAAAAAAATAAGTTTTTTTAAATGAAAGTAAGGAGCAACATTAAAACTTAAAACGAACAGAAATTACTCCGTATATGAAAGGGGCTTTTCCTCCTAAACGCCCCGCTCTTTACGCTAAAGTTTCTTACTGTTTTAAAAATAGAGTTAAGAGAAAAAGTCAAACTCTAGCGTAAAGAGCGAGGCGTTGAGGAGGAAAAGCCCCTTTCATATACGGAGTAATTTCTGTTCGTTTTAAGTTTTAATGTTGCTCCTTACTTTCATTTAAAAAAAAACTTGTTTTTTTTTTATTTAATCTCACTATAAATTGTAGGTTTTCATGCTACTATGAGTCAAAGGGTCTAAATGAAAAAAGCAGCAAAAAATAAAATATTAGTTAACAGTAGAACTGGAATAAGAAGAAAATTTTTTGGTTCTGATCTATTAGATAAAGATATTTAAAATAATTCGAAATTTTTTGATAGTTTTTCGTGGCATAGAAAAACAACTAAGACCTTTAGAAACTTATAGAAAAAATTTAGCTTTCCCAGAATTGTCTGTTTTCAATTATATCTAAAACATGCCAAAAATGTACTATTCAAATATAGATAAGAGCAGGGCTGAATCTGACGTAATTTACATTGGAAATTATCATTCATGTCATTTTGCCAAACAAAAGCATATATATGCATCAGTAATTTTGATTTTAATTTGCTTCAAAAGCCGGAAGTTAGTTTCAAAGCAATGTTTTTGTTTTATTAAAAAAAATTATTTATTCTACCCTGATTATTTCATCTTGGCTTCCGTTAGTATGCACATAGACAATTCCAATTGTATTTTAATCAATATATGTTTTATTCCATAAGATTCTTTACTTTAAAAGCAAGCACAATGGGAGCTGCTAATTTATATAACTAAATTGCTTTTATTTCTATTAGTTCGACTTTTCAATCGATTCGACGAAAAAAAAAATCAGCAACTGCTATTTTTTTCGATTTTGGCCAACTGTTCCACTGTGCAGTAGCATTGCCATGATTCTAGCTATTCCACGGTGGGGGAGGGGGCTTCGGTACAGTAGATTTACTAATCATCACTTATCAAAGAGCTTGTCAGACCACAGACAAAAAAAAAGAAAAACCGTAGCATATATTCTTTAGTGAGGACTGGTGAAATAACATTTTGCCCCTTCCCTTAAACACAACATTCCAGCTCCCCTCTCCACCATCAATAAAGAAAATATTGCGCTTCTACCCCTAAACATGCAAAATTCCAGGTCTCTTTATACTCCCTCACCCCCATCACCATAAAAAAAAAAGTAAAAGGATTAACTCGGCCCCGAAGCTACGGTGCACTTACCAAACTATGCATAAAATTCGTCATCTTTTGATGAAATCTACCAACTGTATGCAATTTCTGCAAAACGAAATACTCGCTTCACTTTATGCATAGAAAACGTACATTGCCTTATAAAAATCGGAAACCTACTGACTGTCTTTTATAGTAAAGGGAGGCTTACTCTCGTTAGGAAACACACGTTAAGATTTTTAATCCTTCTTAGAAGGGAGCTCTACTATATTCTGCATGCGTACAAGCATTGTCTACACGATCATTTCATGATTAAATACTTACTGAATTTCTTCAATATTGCTCAAACATACTTATTTATCTAGATTTATTTAACAGATACATTAAACACAAATTATACACAATGGATTTATTTACTTTTTGACTTTTACTTGTTTATCTATTTGCTCTTATACGCTCGCTGTTCTCTGGAGTAAACATTTAAAAAACTTATTTTAAGATAAAAATGAATATTAAATAGTATATACCTTGTATCCCGTCCAATAAATACCAGAGCCGGTGCGTCACTATCACTAGCGAACTTCTTAACCATTCCTTGAACCATCCCATCTAATTCTTCATCACTAAAACAAAAGATTCAGGTTGATTTGAAAGACCTTTTAAAAACAAACAAAAAAGAGAGAAAAAACTTTTTAACCACTCTATCTAATTCTTCATTCGAAACATTCAGCTTGATTTGTACGTCCTTTTAAAACAGCAAAAATAGAAAGAACAGACCTCTACCTAATTCTTCACCACTATAACGAAAGAATCAGCTTGATTTGAAAGCCCTTTTAAAACAACTAAAGTAGAAAGAGCAAACTTTTTAACAATTCCTTGAACCATTCTATCAATTGTTCATGATTAACACTCATTAACACTCAGACAAAACACTTATTTTGATTTTTACCCTTTTAAAAACAGCAGAAATAGAAAGAGCAAACTTCTTAACCATTCCTTGAACCATTTTATCTAATCCTTCGTCACATAAATGAAACATTCAGCTTGATTTAAAAGCGGTTTTAAAAACAACAAAAATATAAAGAAAATAAAGGTGACTAGAAAGTAACAAAACTTGTGATTATTGAATCTTAGGAAGCGATACAGTAATAGCTGATACATTTATAAGGGCAGAAAACAGAGGCGCCATTTAAAAAAAACGAACGATTAGGGGACAGCAACATAGGCAACACGAAGCTTCTTTTTATTTACTACCGCAAGCATGATTCTACCACAAAATCATAGAATCGTGTTTGTCTATTTTCTATTCTTTCTGGCTTTTAAAGTTTACACATTTAGAAATTTGGCAAATGCCTAATTGAGGAACCTTTTGCTAAATTGCAGTGAAGTTGTGGTAATAGGTGAATGAAAATTTTAGGAGCCAATATGCAGCCTAAATTAGGAATTGTGAAGATCGCTTGAAAAACACCTTCCCAGACCCTAATTTGGGTTGTTGATTCTTTTCTGAAAATATCATTCACCTTACTCAAGACCTTTGTAAGGTATCAAATAGCTCCTCAACTAGAAACTTAGGAGAAACTGTTTTTTCCTCGGGTATAATTCATGACGAAATAAACGAAATTCTTGCAATTCTACCTTACTTTTCCTATTTATTAGTCAATGCCGGGACAAGCTCTGTGATTAAATGAAAATTATTTTACAGCATTTTTGTCTAATGGTCATTGCCATTATAAAACAAGCCTTTCTAAAGTCATTTGCCCTTGATATATAAAGTTTAACTTCAAAACTAAGGATAGTTTCCAAGTCACAGTCATAACTGATGACTTTGTATTGTTCCGCTGATGAAATAAGAAATGATTTGTCTTCCTCATGAACAAGTAAATTATCAAAGCTCTTTAAAGTAAAAACGCCATTGCTTTCTAGTTTTAACTTCTTTGTTTTCTTTATTCTGCTATCGTTTTGTGTTCATTGATCCGCGTTCTCGCTTCACTCTTCTTAATAAATTTGAAACTATCACTAAAACATCCTCAAGTAGCAGAAACTAATATTGAATTATGATACAAATATAATTTGATGTAATTCATATAATTTTATGTTCAGTGTTTATTCACATATAAAATTCCTCAGCGAGAATAATTAGATTAATCATGTTATATACCTGAAACCACACGAAAAGACATGGCAACTGATGCACTAAACCATGCACAACGATATGAAGCTGCTGTTTACAACCTAATAGCTCTGAGGTATAGCAATGTTTATGCCATAAAACCACTGAACAATCAAAAGTCTGATACATTTTCATTCAGATTAATAACGCTTTACTGGTCTTAGTCATCAAGATATTTATATGATCAAATATCGTCAATACTCATTTTTCTCATTAACCGAAACTGGGAAATTCAAAATTTCAGGCACCAATAGATTTTCGGCGTTCCGTAAAATTATTATCTATAAAACGATCAAAAAAATCCTTTGGGTTTAGAGAAGAAGCAATTAATTTCCAGAGTTCGTTGCTTATTAGGCCCAATAAATCATTTTAATTAGGATAAAACTTAGAATCAAACATTGTCCGGAGTAACAAAAACTATGGTTCAACTATTGTTGCAAAAATTTACTTTCGAGCTCGATAAAACTTGCAATTCTTCTTCCTTACATGTTGCTTTACAAGGAAATACAATGCAAGATACACATATTATTTTCAGGAGTACACGTTGAATTTGCGTGAAAAAGCTCCTCAGGAGATTATTGAGTTGAGAATAAGCACTTTAAGAGGATACTGATTCCCATTCCGTCTGCCACAGTCCTAAAGCTCTGTATAAAAAAGGTAGAACGAGACATAAAATAAATTTTCCCCTCCCTAAAAGTCGTCAGAAAAAACTAACGACGGCTAGATTTCTTAGGCTGTTTAAAATCAAAGCATTTTTTGTTATATATAAGGTGAATTGATATTATACAGCCACCAAACTGCACACCACAAGATGACAAAGGGGGGTCTATTAAAATCAACGAGCAACTTACGAAGCGTTGGCAAGCTCTGTTGCCAGAATTTCCCATTCATGAGCCAACATATCACCTTTGCGGTCAACCAGTTTGACTCCATTATCAACAACAGGATTATGAGAGGCAGTTATCATGACTCCAACAGCCGCTGAAACAAGACATTTTTTTAATATCTTTACTGGTCATACATATTGTTACGTTTAGCTTACACAGAGGAAGAATTTACGCAACAGATGGTGGGACATTATTTTATAAGATGAGGGATGATATAGGACTTATAGGATGGGTCTGGAACCACCAAAACCCTGTATGCATTTTTATGCAAACAGGTATTTCCCAGTTTCCTGGGAGGTGAGTTTTAGAAAAAAGGCTTTTTTTTTATCTTTTATTGTTTTAGAGACCTTACGTAGAAAAAATATCACCCAGCAATTGGCGAATTTATTGACTTTTAACGACTCAATTAAATTTAGCGTAATGAAATTTTCTATAATTTTATAATACTTATGAGCAAACATGAATATACGCACTTTAAGATACCTACTCCAAAGGGGTTTTATATTGTTTCAACTACAAATAATTCCATGGAATCTTAACTTGATGGGGGAGTTTTAAAGTATCTTAAGTTAAAATTTGATCTTTTATGTACTTTGTTTTCTTTTTATAAGTCAGAATACATTTTTAGATAATGAGTTGGCTTTACAATCCATCTCAAGTAAACATATGCATTCTTATATTGTCTGGTATTACTAAAGAGTTTGTGGTCAACTGATCAATTAATTAACGTGAACCTTTCATATATGTGAATTTATAGAAGTCAAAGCTGCAGAGAAAGCACAGAAAGTGAAAATAACAAAACCTGAAGGTGATTTTGCTCAACTTAGAAACACATGGGAGAGCAGAATGAGTCAAGTTAGGTGGAAAATGAAAACATTTTAGGCGACAACAATGAATGAAGCTAAGGACTACAAAGAATCAGGGATATTTGAGGACGGAAGATGTTAGGCGCTTACACAAAGTTATTTTCCTTCTTTCTTGGGTGTGGGGCAAAATATTACAAACGCACAAAATTGTCGAATAGCTTGGGAAATATATGAAAATACATAAAATCATAACCAGTCAGTCTTTTCTCCCAAACCTGCGTACATCTCTGATTTTTCCCGCGGAACCTGAATTAGCTGTGAGAACATGTCTATCTCTAATATCCCTCTATCCCATCGCCTCGGTAATGCGCCACAAAAATATTTTAGGCATCTTTTAGAGAAATAGTAAAGGTATGATTTGATTTTATACATAAATCTTGGCAATGAGAGACCAAAAGCGACCACTTATGGATAGGATAAACTCACTTCGGGGGTATATACTTGGCTAAATATGATACTGTTGGGTGGAGGGGGAATAGATTTATAAACTACATAAACATCAAATAATATGGAAAAAGCCCTGTAATACACAAGCAGGTAAACAGTAATCACAAATCTAACAAGAAGTATAAAGCCAATTCGCCATCGGTTTCAGTCTGCTTGCAGTTGGAATGTAAGAAAGAGCACAAGGAGCTTGCAAAGGCACGCTAGCTAATCCATTAAAAATAAGTATGTTAATAGGATGGGGGCCGAGGAAAATCTTCTCATGGATTTTATATAGTCGTCAAGTAACATTAGGGTCTAAATTACTTAAATACCTTACATTGTTTTATGCAATATAAAAAGCGGAAAAATTCCTTTTTTTGTAGTTAGCGAAAAAGATACTAAGAAAGCAAGGACAAATATCAACCAGATTTTTCCTACGGCTACGATCGTGAGTAAACAGGTTAGGTTGATACCTACATTGTTAAACAGCAGGTTAAGTTGCTAGGGCATGTACTCTAGGTAAACAAAGACTATGTATCAAGAACAATTCTACTAAATAGCCTGATAGGTTGTAGAATAAAAGCTGGACAGCCCTAGTATTAGGCTAGGACACGGCCATAAAAAGTGGACAATTCGGAGCTTTCTTAACAGGTGACCAACAAAGAAGTGTCGAACGGTGTAACTGGGAGTTTACTAGTGTGTTGACCTAACGTCTTGAAGAGTTTGCACTGCTAAAACCATGTGCGGGACCACGGAGGGGGAAAACGGCCATATATCCCCCAGGAGCCCAAATGTTGTCCTGATGGAAGAGCCCGAGTTTTCTGGGTGCCTCCCTTCCCAAGCATAAGTTCCGTATCCTCCCCTGATTAAGGCAGTATTAAAATTGTATCAGAGTTCAAGGTGAGAGCTGCAAATCTAGTTTTAAGGACAGGGAGGCAAACTTCACATCTGGTAGTACAATTCAAAAATAATTCACTAATTGTATTCTAATTTTGCAATTAGAACTTTACCTTTGACATTCTTCGCTCGAATTGTAGCTAAAATTCCCATTCTATACATAATATGCGGAAGCTCTTCAGCTCTGGAAATAAGAAGAATACTACTGTTAGAATTTTTGTTATTACAACAGTTTCGTTTTCTTTCATTTATTCATTATTTTTTTGATTAACTAAAAAAGCTTTTCAAAGAAAAATAAAGGTCATATTAAAACCCAAGACAAGAAGAAATAAAGTCAAATAATTATTCAAACTTACAATTAACATAAACTACTATCAATGAATAGACAAAACCAAAAACGAACAAAAATAAAAATGAATGATCAATTGAAACATAAAGATAAAAGAATGAATATATACGAATATAAACAAAGGACTGTAGATGAACAATCCTAAAACGAACAGAATTATAATGAACAATAAAGCCAAACTTGAAACGAACAGAAGTTACCACAAACAGTACATAGGAGTGGAGCTAAAGCCACCAAAACCTTTTAAAGACCAGAACAGCATTTGCACTTCCCTGAATAGTATCTGTATTCCCAGCAATATGATTTTATTTCTCGTGATATCAACAAAGGCACAATAAAAAAAATAATACAAAAAGGTTAATTAACGTTTACAAACAAGAGTTTTACTATCCTCCACACTCTCAAACCCTCTAAACGGCTTGAGCATCGTATGAGTCTTATTGAAGGCGATATGTGTTTTGAGAACAGTGCAAATTTTCTACTTGCTAGAACAAAAAAAAAAAAAAAAAGAGAAAAAAAATTATAATAATGAAGATTACTGGAAATTATTGCTTGGTACATCATGATACTAATTGCTGGAAGTCCCAGCATCTTTTGGTTTTGGAGGAAAAAGGGAGGGTTTGCATAAAAATTTTAGTGACAAACCAAATGAGAATAAGAGGAAGTAAGAGAAGTAGATAAGGCATTGAAGTATGAACGAGGGAGGTATGAAATGAAGGTAACTGATGAAATTGCCGAGAATCTGGATGATGTGTTCAGAAAAAAACAAAGGTAAAATATTTTACTGGCATGTTGAGACATTGAGGGGAAGTAGACAGTCCGGACTTGTCCCATGAAAAAATAGGAACAGGACCTCAATTAGTGATAAGGAAAGTGTTAAACAGTGACGGGCAGAACATTCTGTGACTGTTTTAAGCCATAATGAAGATGTAGAAAATAAAACATAAAAGACTGAAATTTATTTGGCAGTTTGGAAGTCAGGGAAAATTGATTTTGCGAAGAAGAGTAAGAGCGATAACTACAAGGATTAAAGTATATTAAGGCCTCTGGTATTGAGAGTGTGGTAACTGAGCTTATGAACTAAGATGGTTGCAGAGTTAGGGATAAATTACTGAAGATTATGAATACAATTTTTGAAAAAAAAAACGAAGAAGGAAGTACTTAGTGATCGTAGGAAAATTTAGTTGAACCCCTCCAGAAGGAAGGCGATGCAAATGAGAATGGTAATAGTAGAGGCATTAGCTTGGTTTCCGTAGGAAGCAAATTACTTAATATTATGACCCTTTAAAGAATAAGAGATGCTGTAGATAAAAGGTTAGAATAAGAAAAACAAAAACAATATTAAAAGTAGATAAGAGAAGCAATGTTGCTCCAGTTAAGGTAGGAAATGAAATCGGTAGCTGGTTTAGTATTGATTCAGGATTTAAGCAGAATTTTACACTATCTCTGTTTAAAAGGATTATTTTAATGGGCTTTGTCCTAAATAACACGGCAAAGCCTACGGGATAGCATGGAATCAAATGAGAAGGTAAAAATCTCCTATACTTAAATTATGCAGATGACTTGATTGTCATATATATATGTTAGAAAAAATTAAAGAAATTAACGGAGGCTTTGGGAGTTCAGTGGGCAAGAATAGATTCAATACCAAAGTTAAAAATACTAAGTCACTTATATCAAAGCTGAATTTCATGCTTGAAAAAAAGTTTAAAAGAATAAGAAAACAAGTTTGGGAACACACTAAAATATTCGAATCTACGGTAATGGCAGTGGATAAGTATGGTTGCGAAAAATGGGCGCTTCAGAAGGCAGAAGAAGATTTGTTAAATGTCTTCAGAGGAACAGAGGTATGTAGATGGTCTTAGGTATCCATTTGGCTGACCGTGCACCAAATAGCAAACTACCTAGGACAATCTTTCTGGGGATATTATTCCTGGAAATCCCTCTGCTGACTCCTTCAAATGAAGGTTCAATGACCATTTTAACCTCAAGCTTTCGGAACGAGATAAATGAATAGCCGCATATCAGATACCTTTATATACCTAGCGCTGCGAACATGGGAATAAAAAAAAAGAGAAAAATGAGCTTTTATCCCACTTTCTAGGGCTGTAATGAAGGAAAGGATGACTAGGACACATTCCACTGGTTAAGGATGACAAGTTGTCAAAGATAGTTTTTTACCCATCTATTTGGAGCTGCACCAAAAGCAGTTGTCATCCCCGAAGGTGGTGGGAAGAGGTAATAAGGAAGGATCTAAAGGAAATTTGAGCTTTATGGAGGGAGTAAAAAGTTAAGCTTCGAATAGCTTTGTGTGGAGGAAGATCCTGTAGAGTTGTGTTGACATCAGGCGGCTCGGTAGGGCAGTAAGTTGTTGGTAGTAGCAGCATTAATTAAAAGAACATTTTTAGGTTATAGTTCTTCCTTTTCTAGGTTGTATCTATTCAGGTGATATCAGTTCAGTTTGTTGTCTTAAAAAGAAAAGGGCGTCATGATTGACTACTACCATAATTGTTTCCTTAATCTCCAGTCTTAGATGAAGAATTGTGGTCCTTAAATTTAAGCTGATGTGCCCATATGGCCGGAAATTTTAAAGCTGATCAGAGGCTAAAAAACCGTAATGAAAGCAAAAAAAGAACAAAAAAGCCAATTTGTTGTTTCCCAAGTCGATTCACCTCATTTTTTGAAAACAATATTTCCTCTTAGGTTAGTTTGACCCAGTAAATATGCCCAGGAAGTTGCTAGCAAATCAAAGACAAAATAAATCTGGGCGTATATTGGGCGTCATGCGTCAACACAAGGCTTTTTCCATACATTTTTCTTCACTAAGGTCCCCTGTAAGTCTAAGCCAGTCAGATAAAACGAAATTTGTTGGCGCAGTTGCAGATGTCACATATCAAAACAAAAAATATTAAAGCATTTTGTCTTCTTTGACCTGGCCCTGTTATATATGTCCTGTAAGCTACAAGCCTATCAGAGACGAAAACATTTTCAGGCGTTACTAGCCAAATTATTGAATTAATTTTCTCCGTTTCAGTTTATGTTACTTGCGTGTTTATGAGGTGCTCCCAAAGAACCTATTTTATCATGCACTTGGTGCGTGATGTCTATTGAAAACGCCAATATCCACAGTGGGGAGGGTAGAGGGTAGTACCAATTATGTCAATCTTGTATTTATAACTTGTGCTTATTCTTCCCATCAAGTTTCATCCCGACCTCTCCACTCTAAGCGTTTTTCAAGATTTCCAGTTTCCAAGATTTCTGTTCCCCCCTCCAACCCTCTGTGTCCCCTGATCCGATTTGAATTGAAAATGGAGCATCTGAGACACAGGATTCTTCTATATATCAAGTTTCATTAAGATCCGATCACCCATTTGTAAGATACCTCGATTTTCACGTTTTCCAAGAATTCCGGTTTCCCCCTCCAACTCCCTTCAATGTCACCAGATCTGGTCAGGATTTAAATGAGAGTTCTAAAGCACAAGATCCTTCTAGATATCAAATTTCATTAAGATCTGATCACCCGTTTGTAAGTTACAAATACCTCGTTTTTTATAATTTTTCCGAATTCCCCCCCCCCTCAACTCCACCAAAGATAGCGGAACCGGTCTGGCTATGTTAGTCACCTTTCTTGGACTTGTGCATATTTGTTCCACCAAGTTTCATCCGGATGTCTCTGCTTTAAGCGTTTTCCAAGATTTCCAGTCCCCCCCCCCTAATGACATTGGATCCGGTCAGGATCAAGGAGGCACACTCGTGCCTCTATAAAGAGGCGAACCACGACAATGTTAAGCGATCTTCGGTTCCAGTGGTCGCAGAGGGATGGGGAGGGATGCATTTCGTAGCCCAAGCTCCAACTAAGAAACCTGCCAAATTTCATCCCCCTCCGACTTTTCCTTCATGGGGAAAATCTGGCCAAAAGTTTCGACCGAAGATCCCAGCCCCCCTTTAACGTTGTCCGATCGGGCTGAAATTCACAAGTTAAGGTCCCCTAGGGCCCAGGAGCTTATCCGCGAAATTTCAGCTCGATCCGATAACTCCTTCCCTGTTTTCCAGAAACCACGCATAGCCACATAATGTTCATGTTCTTTTTTTTCTGCCACGCCTACAGGTCACAGCCGACATCGGATCTGGATGTACGAAGACTCATTCGACGCGGAATTCTCCGAGTACGTGCCCTGGAAAGTTTCGTCGGAAAATCTTAACCCCCCGATTTTCTAGCTTACAAAAATCCATTTCCCCATAAGAGCCCATGTTAATTTTTGAAATTCTTAAAAGTTCTTTTTAACTGTTAGCTCACGTTAACTGTTAGCTACCCGGTTAGCTCAGTCGGTAGAGCGTGGGACTTTTAATCCTAAGGTCAAAGGTTCAAGTCCCTTATCGGGCGGTTTTTTTTCACAAAATATGAAAAAAACTTCGTTTTCTTAAAGAGTTAAAGAGGCTGCGTCCCAAAGTCGAACCTTAAAACGTACAGGAATAAGGAGAGGCAGTCCTAATTCCTGTACGAGGAGTACAGGAATTATTAAATTACATCCACCATGAATTGTAGAAAAACGTACAGAAATAATATGAAAAAAACTTCGTTTTCTTAAAGAGTTAAAGAAGCTGCGTCCCAAAGTCGGACCTTAAAACGTACAGGAATTAGGAGAGGCAGTTGGGGGGCTGCCGCCCCCCAAACCCCCCGCCTTTAAAGACTCTTTTGTACAGGTTTTTTGTTTTGTTGATTAAGAGAGGGCCTTTCCGAAGCCAAGAGCGGGGGGTTAGGGGGGCGGCTGCCCCCCACAACAAAAAACCTGTACAAAAGAGTCTTTAAAAGCGGGGGGCTTGGGGGGCGGCAGCCCCAACTGCCTCTCCTAATTCCTGTACGTTTTAAGGTTCGACTTTGGGACGCAGCCTCTTTAACTCTTTAAGAAAACGAAGTTTTTTTCATATTATTTAAAATAAGAGATCTGAGTTTCAAGGTCCTTCTAGATATGAAATTTCATTAAGATACGATCATTCTTTTGTAAGTGAAAATACCTCATTTTTAATAGTTTTTTAGAATTACCCCCTCCCCGACTCCCCCAAAGAGAGCGGATCCGTTCTGGTTATGTCAATCCCATATCTAGGACTTGTGCTTATTTTTCCCACCGAGTTTCATCCCGATCCCTCCACTCTAAGCAAGTTCCAAGATTTTAAGTTCCTCCCCCCAACTTCCCCTTCACCAGATCCGATCGGGATTTAAAATAAGAGCTCTGAGACATGACATCCTTCCAAACATCAAATTTCATTAAGATCCGATCACTTCTTTGTAAGTTAAAAATACCTCATTTTTCTAATTTTTCAGAATTAACCCTCCCCCCACCTCCCCAAAGAGAGCGGATCTGTTCCGGGTATGTCAATCACGTATCTAGGACTTGTGATTATTTTTCTCACCAAGTTTCATCCCGATCCCTCCACTCTAAGCGTTTTCCAAGATTTTAGGTTCCCCCCCAATTCCACCAAATCCAGTCGGGATTTAAAATAAGAGTTCTGAGATATAATACCCTTCCAAATTTCAAATTTCCTTAAGATCTGATCACTCCTTTGTAAGTTAAAAATACCTGTTTTTTTCTAATTTTTCAGAATTAACCCTTCTCCCAACTCCTCCAAACAGAGCAAATCGTTCCGGTTATGCCAATAACGTATCTAGGGACTTCTGCTTATTTTCCCCACCAAGTTTCATCCCAATCCCTTCACTCTAGCGTTTTCCGAGATTTTAGGTTCCCCCCTCCAACTCCCCCCAATGTCAGCGGATCTGGTCGAGATTTAAAATAAGAGCTCTGAGACAAGATATCGTTCCAAACATCAAATTGCATTAAAATCCCATCACCCGTTCATAAGTTAAAAATGCTTCCTTTTTTCCAAATTAACCAGCCCCCACTCCCCCCCCCCAGATGGTCAAATCGAGAAAACGACTATTTTTAATTTAATCTGGTCCGGTCCCTGATACGCTACCAAATTTCATCGTCCTAGCTTACCTGGAAGTGCCTAAATTAGCAAAACCAGGACAGACCAACAGACAGACAGAAAGACCAACAGAATTTGTAATTGCTATATGTCACTTGGTTATTACCAAGTGCCATAAAAATGAGAATTTAGATAAGCATGAAATTAAAAGAAAATATTTTAATAAAATCTTGAAAAAAAAGGTAGGTAAAGAGTCTGATAAAGATTTATGTAGACAATTTTGAAAGATTATCATTAGTTTAAGCGAGGATGGAACTGTCAGAAGGGAACTTGACAAGGGGAGGGGCGTACTTTACATTTGATTAAACTTTCACGTAGGATTTCCCCTTGAAATGAGGGGGGTATTCCATGGAGGCTGATTCAGATTTATCTGCATGATTTGAAAAACGAACAGAAATTAATATAAGAAAAAAAACAAGTTCTTTTTTAACTGAAAATAAGGAGCAACATTAAAACTCAAAAAGAACAGAAATTATTACGTAAACAAAGAATTGTCCCCTCCTCAATAACTTACTCTTTACGCTGAAGTTTGACTGTTTGTCCCAATATTTTAAGAACGGCTATTGAAACACAGGGGCCGTTTAATTAGAAGAGAAGCTTTTTTAAAAGTGCTTACAGTCTTACTGTAAAGAGCAAGATATCGAGGAGGGGGCAACCCCTCATATACGGAATAATTTATATTCGCTTTTATTTATAATTTTCCTTTGTTGCTTTTTGTTTTGAGTTTTGGGACTGTCGTTTGTTCAAAAAATAGAGAAGAACTTTCAACTATGCTGCATTAGATAGCTATCTTAAAATTTTATTGGATTTCCTTAGGGAGAAAATGGAATTGGGAGGTTACTAGGTGTCCTCCAATCTTTTTGGTCACTAAAACAGGTCACTGAAACTTCGGTGTTCCGTTCGAAAGAGCTCCTTTCTGATTTTAAAGGACCATTGAGTCAACCCAATCAACGCTGAAAAATAAAACCGACAAAAACAAACAAACATGAAAAATCTGTGGCCTTTTTCTGCCAAAAATACAAAATTCCTTGCTTTTGTAGATAGGAGCTCCATAACTTCACAATAGAATTCACTGACATGCTGAATTTGATAGCGCTAATTTTGTTCTGATCGCTTTTTTTCAGGGGAGGGGGTCCGCATTTTTGGAAAATCAGGCAAATTTTCTCAGACTCGTACCTTTTGATAGGTAATATTAAACCTAATGAGCCTTACATACTTGGAATCAACTTTAAAAGCCAGTTCTTTCAATGTATATGCTGTTATCAAAACTCTGTTTTTCAGAGTTTGGTTACTATTTGGCTGAGTCACTCAAAGCACAAATTATATTCTGGTCTTTAGAATACATGGGGATCGTCAGCCCAACTCATCATAGTACCTGAATATCTTGAGGTCAACTCGGTTATTTGTAGTAATTTCTGTTGGTTTACTACTACTACTAACAACTCACCACAGCACCAAGCCATCTACACCCTCCCAAGAGGTTCCCATTCCCTTCAAATCTTTCTTAAGGAAGTCCTCCCACCCCAGACGAGGACGACCTGCTTTCCTTTTAGACCTTGACGGTTGGCTGAAAAGGACAATCTTTGGCAATCTGTCATCCTTCACCTGCACAACGTACCCTAGCCGTTTCAACCTTCTCAATCACATCTCAACCACATTTTCCATACAGGCTGCTGTTTGAAATACAGCCAGTCAGCCAGGCACCCAGAACAATCCATAGGCAATTTCTCTAGAAAACATCTAGCAAATCTTCACCCGCTTTTTGGAGCACCTATGTTTCAGAGCCACATTTGACCATTGTCATCATTGTGGCTTCAAATATTCTAATCTTGGTTTGCAGACATATCTTTCTATTCTTCCAAACTTTTTTTCTGTGAAAAAAGAAAAAACACCCAGAGCCTTGGCTATTCTACTTTTTACATCTTCACTGCTACCACCATCTTTACTAACAATACTACCAAGGTAAGTGAAGTTGCCCTTCTGATCAATCTAATTCGTCACACAGCCATCACCTTTTCATCTTCACTTATTCTTGGCCTTAGTGACTTGGTCTTCTTAACATTAATTTTCAAATCTATTCTAGCACCCTCAACTTGCAAAACCTCTAAAAGTTCATTTATTTTGCTCACACTTTTATCTAGGATGCTTAAATTATCAGCAGAATCTAAGTCAAGGAGAGTTTTTCCTCCCCATTTGATTCTGTGGTTTCCAATTGCCTTTCTTGTGCTCCTATAGACAAAGTCTATCAAACTGATCCATTTAAAGTGGGATAGAACACAACCCTGCTTAACTCTTGATTTAATACAAAACCAGCTCCAAACCTCATTTCCTACCTTAATTGCAGCAGTTAATTATCCTCATACATAGCACTAATCACTTTAATGTATTTATCTGGTATACCATAAAAGGATAAGATCTTTTCTAAAGCTCTTCTATCAACCAAATCAAATGCTATTTTATAATCTATAAAACTGAGGACCAAAGGTAGTTGACAACTTGGGCCCTTCTCAATTATTAACCTAAGAGTTAAAATTTGGTCAACACATCCTCTACCATTTCTAAAACTGCTCTGTTCTTCTCTTAAAACTTGTCTACAGCATCTCTCAGTCTAAAAAACATCATATTACCAAGTACAATTGAACCAGATCACTCTACACTTAGAGTTTCTATCATGAACTGTTTGATTTGCATATTAGGAGGGTGGGAATGCATACTTTGTTAATATATAGGCTCTAAGAAATCCATGAATTCCTAAGAAAACTGGAAAAACATGGAAAGAAGTGAATATAAAGGTTCTCCTGCTGCAAAATATACTAACTAGGATTATTGTGCATATTATTGAAATAAGAATTGTTTTCTTAACATGTCTTCTTATGTGGTGGATTGCTTATACATCTTTAGCATAAGTAATCTGTAACGGTTGTTTTAAGATAAGATCATTCTCTAATAGAGAACAGGGTATTATTTTGAGGATCCTTTAAGAGCTCAAAATACACTTGCAAAGGAAATGATTTGTATATTTAGAGAGGGCATGAAAAGATGCATTCAGTGGTATGTTTATCCTTTACCTAGCTAAGCAATAGAAAAAAGTCAAAATTTACCTACATATTTTCCTTAAACAGGTAAGTCAATAGGCCTGTCTTCTTTGCAATTTTTCAAATCTTTGAAATAGGGAAAGAATGATAACAGGAGCTGTAAAACACCTTATCAAGATATAATGTAGGCTTTATATTTATTCCTGAAAGATCTATGACCCTAACCTAACCAAAATTAACTTCACTGGCATACCTAGGTTACTGCTAAAAGAGAGGGGATGCCATTATGAGAATCAAGTTGCGTATTCATAAAAAATCTATTCCAAATGTCTTTCAGCCAAACAATTATTCAAGAACCAGAGGATATAGCCTAAAAATTGCTATTTAAGGTAATCTAAAGTAATCTTGAATTAATTTAGATTGAATCCTGGGTAAATGCTTAGTTTCATCACAAGCTGCATAAAGTGTGTATTACTGCATATAGATTACTGTATATAGCTAGGTTCTGATGATTGCATATTGTTTCTTTGTCATTATTAGAGAAGCACATCCATTTTTTACCTTTCTAAAATGCCCCTCCAACAAGACTAAAAATATATAAAGTGGGTTTGCTTACAGGTAGCATTACTTATAGAGCAAAGTGTATTAGTCCATGAGCCCTGTGGGCAGTAGGAAGAGGTCTGTATTCAATATTTATTCAACAAAGAGTGATAAAACTAAAAACAAAATGATACAGACCTCACCCTGCTGCCTGCAGAGCTCATGGACTAATACACTTTGCTCTATAGGTAATGTTACCTGTAAGCAAGCCCACTTTATACATTTTAAGTTTGCCTCATGGAAGAGGATGGTCAACCAGATATAGATATGCTTCTAGAATTAGCATTTCCACTTTAGAGCACTAGTGATGAAACTAAACATTTACTGAATCTTGAATTAGGCTACTAACCTGTATTCTCTGTATTCTTTGAAACCTTAAAAGTAAGGAAATAGTAGATAGCCTATAGCAACATAAAAGCTCTTTCCAAGGCTGTAGGCCTAATCTAAACCTGGGATGCATCCTACAAAATTTTGGATGCAACCTCATTGGTAAAATTCTAATTAATTGACTTCTTGCTATCTCAGAAAGGGTTTAGGTTACAAAACTGAAACTTTCAGGGATGAATCTAGAGACTAAAGTGTGTCCTGGGAAGGTATTTTGAAGCAACTACCTCTACTCCTTCCCCCTCTAGAGGGCCTTGCCCTTTGATGACTTTTAAAAATATGTGTGTTATAAAAGTGAAACCTTGCAAAATAGATCTTCTGCTTAATTGAAGTACAACAAAATTGTTTTCAGCTTCATAACTTTACTCAATTCTATTTTATAAGGTTTTAATGATATGCAAATACATTTCCTAAATTTTGAAAAAAAAACATTCATATGGTTCAAAATTCTACTCAAATAACTGGAATTGCATTTTCAGAACTAAAGGCAGAGAAAAAGCAACTAATAACTGAAAAATAGGGTAAAATGTTGTTTTGTCAAAACTTCAATAAGTATAGACCTGTCATGTAGGCAAATTTCAGGGCCCTCTAGAGGGAGGAGTGGAGGTGAGTACTTTAAAATACCTTCCCATGACATACTTTAGCCTGTAGACCCATCCCTGAAAGTTTCATTTTCCTAAACTAAACCCTTTCTGAGATAGCAAGAAGTCAATTAAATAGAATTTTACCTTTTCATTTACTAAGTTCAACCACTTTCCAAGATAGTAACAAGCCTCTTGTCAAACTTTGTAACAAAGTGTTGACTGATCCCACTTACATTTCATTAGAGGAAAATGATTCCTTCAAAATGATAATGAATGCATAAAATGACTAATTTGTCTTTTGTACAGGTTAAAACCTTTTCTAGTCAAATCTGCTGCCTTATCTATGGTCAAAGCTCTTCTAAATTGACCTTACCAGCATAGCATACCAAGATTTTCTTTTAATTTAAAAATTATTGAAAAATGTCAACCTTGTTCGAAAACCAGCAGTTCCATAAGCGATAAACTTATCGTGTTTCCTAGGATACTCCATTTCAGTTCTGATAGCTTAGCCTGTCACCTATCTTTACTTGTATAGAATATTGCACGATCGACTTCTTCAAAATAAATGTCAATACCATTTCCTGACACCATCTACAAAATAAACTCCTAGGCATGTTTCTGTTTTGTATCTGACGGGCAAACACAATAAAAAGCAGTTCGCACTTATACCAAAGACTATGGGTAGCTTACCGATTATGGGTATAGATTACCCATACTTTTTGTTCGTTAGTTTATTTAATTAATTTTACTTCAAAAAATTATAACAACAATTTCTGGATAGTAAGTCTCAAAGGCCCGCGTCTGCAAATAATTTTAACGCTCTTTCCTTAAAAATGTGTCCTACTTTTTTAAAGTCTTTTATTTCTGATCTTGCCGTTATGAATATACTATTTTTTATAAAAGGATTTCCTGCATTTTATACGTTAATTATCTTTCCTTCGTG